>NW_009649187.1:3981351-4085648 GCF_000708025.1 Charadrius vociferus
ACTCTTTCTCCTTCTACAGTCTGTACTTGAGGGACCATTTTCTGCAAAACTGATTTGGAAGTATTTCTAAATGAGTCCCAGTGGTACATGCAATGCTTTTCACCTAGGCAGACTAAAAGGTGAGAAACACAGCATGTCCCAATTTCTAGATACACGCCTGACAGAAGGCACTGGCATCATGCTTAGTTCTCAACCCCCACAGAACCTCTGCTGATGGAAAGAGATGTAGCAAGGCAGCCACATGGGTTTTGTTTATTGCTCTTCTATCACTCTCTCTCATGAACCTCTCCCACCCCACAAACAATTGAAGTCACAGAGTCCCATCTAAGGTTTTCCACCCCTTCTTTTCAAAGGCTCTACTCTCCCAACACTCTCCAACACATCCGCAGACTGAGGTTCCCCTGGGTCAGCTGCCAGCCTGCGTAAGGATAAGCCCATCGTAAGCCTAGTATTCTAACTGATCACAGTTGTGGCAGGGTAGCAGGAGGAGAGTGATCTGGCTTGTCTGCTTGCTAGACATCCAGCCAGAAAGCATAAGACAAGGTCTACTCCATCACAATATTTTGGAAAGTCTTTAAAAAGTGATCAGCTTTGAATCAGGAAAACTAAAATCATGTTTTTGAGCTTGTTTTGCAAAACGTACAGACTATTTCATTTTGTTGAACTGCCTCAAACCATTTCAAAGCATTTATCTGCCACCATATGGTTATATATATATCTTTGTATTTCAGATCCCATTTTCTGTGTAATTTCAACAAAGTATTTCAGATAAGATCAGGCAGAGAAAAACATGAAATGTTGTCATTTCTGAATGTTTAAATGTTTTGATTGAAACAATGACAGTTCCAAATGGTGTTTTTCAGAATTATCATAATGCAGCATGGTTTTTTCAGCTTTTTATTTCACTTTGCAATTAAATTAAATGTTAACCTTTTCATCTAGTTTTTATAACAAGGCACTGTGAGCAAAGGGAGGGAATAATCAGACACAGGACACATTTCCTCTCTCCTTTGTTTTTAAGTCCTTCTATAAATTTGACTAAGGAGATTCACATTATGGGTTAAAAACAGTTTGAAAATGAATGTATATTTTTATATTGCAGAGAATTAGCATGCTGACTAGGTAAAGTATAAACTCCTGTCTGCATATTTTTTCAGTGAATGCTCTTGAAAATCCAGTCATATGAAAGCAACAGTAGGGTTAGGGTTTGCATTTTTTAATGGACTAAGCCAATACTTGTCATCAATGTTTTAACACTGAGGCACCAGATTGGGTTGTTGTGGGGCTGCTTTTTCTCAAAATCATATTCACTAATGCTTCTGAGCAGTCTAGAGTCATTAGGACTCATTCTCATACTATCCCTGTTTGCCAAGGGAATACTGAACCCATCCCGGAGACATGAAGCAATCAGCCTATGGTCAGAAATTGAATTTCTGTTCTCTGAAATGCAAGGCCAGACTCCATTCATAATTCTTTCCTTTCTCTTTTGAACAGGTTTCAGCTTCCAAAACTCTTTGTAGCACATATTTTACCCACATTTACAAATAAAATTTAGAAATCTCTTCAGTATGTAGGTGAAAACATTTGTCTGCTTTTTATTAACTGTTGTGATCAAAGCATTGAGATACTGAGATTTTCTTGTATAAGAGAATGAATGTGGTGACTTGTGCCACCTCTATCAACAGCTGAGATATGGTGCAAGTGAAAAGATGAGAAGTCCTCTCCTTACCTGTTCACCATCTCACCTGGCCTTGAAAACACCTATTTTCGTCTTTGAAAGTAGCTCATAAATATGCTGTTGGCAAAGAACCTGAAGCACAGGTTGTTACAGACGAGACTTCTGACATAGCTGCAGTAGAGGGAGCTGTTTTACCGACTAAGGAGAGAGCAAGTTGGGATTCCTATCTTGGTAGGTACAAATGAGCATTTTCAGAATAACTACATCAATTATTCCCTTTGACAGTTGCATCATTCTGTTGTTCCAGACTAGCTGGACTATTAGTATCCATAGGCTGTAATTAAACACCGGTTCTGTTGAAAATTAACTCCTTACTCTTTCACCACTACAAATACATACAACGAGATAACGGAGTAAGAAAAAGTGTTTTTCTCTCTTAGTGCTCTACCCTGCAAGTGAATGCTGTAAGATCCAACTGCCTGATAATCTAGATACCAACTGTCAGATATCAGCCTAGAGGTGCTCATCATCTATAACGGGTGGAACAGCTTCACAATGAGACTGTGCCACACAATGAGACCAGATTCTGCAGGTGTTTTCCTGACCACGAGATGTCTTTCTGCAGGCAAGGACCTGTGCTTTGTGGAAACCTGCAAAGAAATCTAAATATGTTGCATGCACAAACACTGTATAGTTATATAGGAGTGGAGGCATTCCTCTTTTTTGGAGAGACATTCCTCTTTTTTGAAGTCTTGCCACTTCAGCATCCTCTCGGTCTCCTCTCCAATTTCTGGGTGCCAAAACAGTACCAATGGCCAAGAATACTTTTTATATATCACAAGCTGATTGGAAGGATATACCTTTCTTCCTGGAACCAGTCATAGCACAATAATCCAGGATTTTGTCTGCGCTGCTGCAATACATCTACCTGTGACCAACTGCACATGGGCCACCCAGGAGTTCCAGCTGAATCAACAACGCATAGCAACTTGCCTCTTTCATGGTAAGGGAAAGACAGATGACAACACATTGCACTGGGGCTTCTTGCTATATATTGATAAAACATGGACCCACTTAAGGGCCCTGACATTGATCTTAAAGGGTTCAATAAGTAAGCTGTTTACTGACAGCTAACGATAATAGCTATCAGTTAAAACGGTTAGGCTCTGCAGGGGAAATAGAGCCAAACCAGGAATCTAGTGTTCTTAGAGGTCAGGAGGGTCCAAAGATGTTATGCTCTGTTCTGTGATGAATTGAAATCACATGAAAATTTTAGGTCAGGGATCCTATTAGCTACTACAAAGAGACATGTGAAGGAACTTCTGTTAACAAGATCAAATTTGAAAATTTAGATTAAATTCAGCAATATGTTTAGTCTGAAATAGTCATAAATGAAAAAAAATTCAAGACATTTGAAACATTTTTGGATTTGACCTTAAAAAAATAATATTTTTCTTATTTGTTACTTTTGAAAGTGTTACTTTTCAAAATGACCTTAAGGGTTACATACTTTCAGCCAAATTAAGACATTTCAAACAAACAAATACTATTTGCACCACTTCACTTCATGGCCTCTGGGCAGTGGATGTTCAGAATGTGGTTTGCTTCTCTCCCCACCCTTCCTGACCTGCTCCCTGCATCTATGGCATTTCCCTCCCTTGATGTGAACATGGTGCCAGAAATCCATGTGCTTCCTGCTTCTTGCCACCTACAAAAAAGGTAAACCACAGAAAGCCCCACATGCACAAAATCAATAGAAAATAAATGTGGTTGATCACATATTTTTCTAATAGCTTTTTGGCTTGGTTGCTTTGGGCAGAATTATGAAACAAAAAGGACAGAGCCAAACTGAAATGACTAATTGCTGGGCTGTACAGCCTGATTCCCATCTCAGGCTGGTGTAAAACTGGAGTGGCTCCAGTGGAGTCCAGGAACCAGTCCCAGGGACAGTACACATACTCAGCTGGTGAAATACAATGATGCACTTATGGCTTTGGGCAGCCTGACTCCTCCTCTCCTGTGAGCTAAAAGAAAACAGAAAAGCTGGGCAGGCTGCACGCACTTTCCTAGCAGTTACCTACATTATTAAGATGCTGTTCAAAGATAGCAAATCACTAGCCAGATGTGTTCCACTTTGACAAACATCAGAGAACTTGGGAGGTGAAGATGACACACTAGATACTTAATTAAGCTTCCCCTGTAAAACACTCGAAGAAGCCTCACACGATGAAGTCTTCCTGACCTTTTTCAAAGGACTACTGTATAGACAAATAGCTCTTCCTTTCTAATCCAAGTGCGCACTCTCTCATTTGGCAGCTGACATCCTAGTGATATTTAGAGGCCATTAATCCTGACCCTCACTCCGTTTCTAAGACATTTACACATTTACATGTTATAGTAATTCCTCCCCAGATCAGTGAGAATTTCTACCTTTAGATACCCTTCTTCATGCTTCACAATATTCTTTAAAGCCAGCTCCTATGTATATTTTTTAAAATTATTGCTATTTTGATCATGCGCAGCCTGAAACAGAGGCTCAGGTTTCACAGAACATTTACATGTATTACTTAAATCAATCTCCATTCAGCAAAACATGTCAACATATGCTTAATTGTAAGTATTCACTCAAAACCTCTGCAGAGCACAAATGGACTGCTGGAATGGGGTCTGCCTCCAGTACTGTTTGTACAGTATCTGTGATACGGGCATTTCTAGTGAAGTTTCTGGTTATTCAGGGTGATTCATTTCACACCAGAGCTTTACTGTTAATACTCCAGCCTTCCACGAGAGATAAACATCAGCTGTGCCATCTAGATTTAAGGCAACATTTAAAAAGAAGCAGTAAGTCAGAACATAAACTTGTAGAGCTTTGTGTACCAGTTCTTCTTTTAGTCTTAGCTGGATTTTCAGCTCCAGCTGAGGCACAGCCAGTGAATGCTGCCCTTTTGCCTACCTGTCTGTCAGCATCACAGCAAGAGCGTTAAGCCTCTGACACTTTGCGGTGCCACACACACATTGCAAATGCATGAAGTGAAACAAGTTGCTCCCACCCAGACATGTACGTAGAGTTCTGTGAAGTGCATGGTCTGATATCTGGTACCTGATGAAATACAGGGCTTGGGGGGCTTTGTGGTGTCTCAACTTTCCATGATACACAGCTTGAACAGCAAATGTTCACAGCTGACAGTACTGTCAGATGGCCAGGGAAATGTCCCCAGCAGGGGCAATCCAGGATGCATCAGTTGCTATGTGTGGTCCTTTAAGGATTTCTTCAAGATTTTGCTTTTGGGTCATGGAAAAAAACCCGAATAAATGATTCACAGGCCTAAGCAAGTTATTTGAGTTGAACAGCTCTCATTTCTTATTGCAAAGTGTCCTAGCAAAGTCCTGATTGATTTCTTTGAACAAGTAGTCCTACCAATTTGCAAGCAAACTGTTCTCTTTAGAAAGATGAACTTAAAATATATTTCAATATGATTTTCTGGAATGGGAAGAGAGAGCCTCAAGCCAGCCTTTTGTGTAGGACTCAGATTTTATATTAGCCTTTGTCACTTGTGTGAAAAAGACTGTGTACATGCAGTTTCATTCTTGTATAAAATTGCACCCTTGGGAAAATAAAAATTAAGAGCCATAATTTCTAAGAGATAATTTGCATGTATAATTCCCATGGGTTCTAGTAATCTCAGTATCTCATTATCTAAGCCTAAATCTCTAATAAACTTACAACAAACCCCTTTAATCAGACCAAATAATATTATCTGTATTTTAAACATCAGTTATTATCTGGACTATAATTCTGTTTGTATGCACAGATAAACAGTGTATTCTGTCAGGCAGCATGTAGCCTAGTAGATCCCAATTAATCACAGACCAACAGATAAGCAGGACAGAATCACTGCAAAATCTCCATCTTGGAAGGAGCTTTTTGCTGTACTCAGTTTTGGAAAAAAGTTGCTGACGATATCTCGTCTTTAATCAGTACTCAGAAAATACCTCTGCCCCAAGTCTGAAGTCATGCATAATTCTGGTTGCTACCCACTAGACACATTTTGTGTGTGGAATTTTAACTTTATTATTTTCACATGCTTCCCAGGCTGGAGTTCTGAAGAGACAGACCTGGTAATTTTCATTAGTAATCCGATAAAGTTTAAAAGATCCTATTGATTATTAGGAACATGGTTTAAGCACTCTCTGTTTTTAAATGTGTGTTTTATAATCCATTGCAATTTTAAAAATCAGATTGAAATAACTTTAATGCCAGTGGAAAATTTCATGAACAGGTTGTCCTCGCAACTCACTGCTGCCACCCCCGTGCTAAGCCCTCAACTCTCCCACACCCTCCCATACAATCTTAATCCTGACAACTTCCATTCACCCTCCAGCCACATATGACTGTTAGTGGAGGGAATTGATGATAAAATATAACCTCTCCAAACATACCTTGAGTTCATAGATAGGAGCAACTGTTGAATTCTGACATTCCCAGAGGCACTGAGCAAGAGTTTGCCTTGGTTGCTGCCATCTCTTTAGAAGAGGAATCATTGTGTGCACACATCCCATCTTCATACCCCCAGCACCAACTACATCCCTTGCGGTGATTTCTGGAAAAGCTAATCTTGAGAGATCAGCTCCCTGACCTCGAGGGGTGGTACCGTTTCAGGTTCAATCTTGCATTTGGAAATTCTTGCAACTGAAATAAATAGTTAAATAAGTAAATAATCCCGAATCCTTTGGATTGGTCACGTGGGTAAAAGTTTCAGCTGTTCAAAACTTCTCCACAATCTTGAAGAGATCTGTAGATCCATAGCTATGGAGAGGCTTGAGCAGCTATAGAAAAGAGGAGCTCAGTGGCACCAGCAGCTATAGAAGTGTGGATTTCCTGAGATGCAAGAGTGCACACCCCCTGACACGAGGGTTACTTCAATTTTTCAAATGTTCACAGCTGACAGTACTGTCAGATGGCCAGGGAAATGTCCCCAGCAGGGGCAATCCAGGATGCATCAGTTGCTATGTGTGGTCCTTTAAGGATTTCTTCAAGATTTTGCTTTTGGGTCATGGAAAAAAACCCGAATAAATGATTCACAGGCCTAGGCAAGTTATTTGAGTTGAACAGCTCTCATTTCTTATTGCAAAGTGTCCTACAGTCCAGTTGTTTGACTTGGCAAATTGGTTTCTTTAGTAGGCAGCATACAGTGCTAGCTGCTATCATGCATTAATACTGTCGTACATGAACCCTGACAACTGCATTTTATAAGTGGATCTTTATATTAGATCTTTATGAAACCACAGAATCCCTTTCCCTTCCAGGCTCAATAAACAGCTTAGTCAAGGTTTTGACTATCTGTTTCATTTAATTACATATCCCTTGATTTATGGTTCAGGAAAGGCTGTAAATGAGGACATCACATTAGCAATCCAACCTCAAAATGTTTTCGAAATCAGCAACAAAAATCCTCACATGAAGTCTTATGAAAACAGTCCCCTGGGGAACCACATGCAGTGCAGCCTAGTTAGCTTCTGTGTTTACTGAACAGGAGAGATGAATGGCTGACTTTGATTTTTTCCTAGGTGTGCAAATAAGGAGCATTAGACTTGCTTATCCTGAAGTGTTTACCTTCATCTGTCAGTGTTGGGAGCTGAACACGTGGCTCTGTGCCCCAGGGGAGGCAGAGGCCAGGAGATGTAAGGCTGAGTTAATGTGGCTTGGCAGAATTACATGGTACCAGAAAGGCAGAAGAAGACTGTCAATTAACAGCGTTAGTAGGCACCAAAAGTCATAAAACAAAGTTTCTCGATGCTCAGTCAACCTACCTCACTCAGACATCAGAGTCTCCAATGAGCACATAAAGCAACAAGAAAAAAAGAGGGGCAAAACCCTTAAGGAAATATACACCCAAACCCTACTCCCAGCCTACCTGAATTTTAGGGCCATTAAATCCAAAGCCTGCCTGAGGCTCCATATTTATCAAGTGACCTGTTATATTAATAGTGGAAAGAATGTCCATCTTTAAGCTTTCTGTTCTGTAAATGGTTCAAGACACATGATTCGCGTGGTCAGTGACAAACAGAACAGCAGCATATCTAGAATCCCCTTCACCTAGAGCTGTAGCAAGATACGTTATGCACTCTGGCACGACACCCCCAGCTGTATAGCTGGCAGAACAAAAGTGCCAGGTAGGAATAATCTCAAATAATTAATCTCATGAACAGCAATTCTAAGGGAAGTTCCAGGATATGGGATAAACATGGAGACATGTATCCTGCAGGATATGTAACCTTGCATCATTGAGGCATATTTTGGTTCATCGACGGGCAAACTTTAAAACCATATGGGACCACTATGATCATCTATACAAATCCACACAATGATTTATGCAACAATGTTATAGCACACGGTTAATCTGTAGTGTACGTTTTAAAGTTACGATGCGTGCCTTTCCAAATACCTGCCAGTGATCTACCACCCTTCTGGCAAGCTATTGCTTTAGTAAATTACGTTCTGTTATATAAACTGTTAAAATATTTTTTTTATTAACAGATTAAAACAGGAATCTCTCCCTCTTGTGGGTGTTTGGTTTTAACTTAGATAAGATTAATATTTTGAGCTTCTTAAGCCTTTTGATCTAAGGCAGGTGTTCAAGACTTTCAATCATTCTTTTCAAACTGTAAAGGACTGAAAAAGAGACACAATATCCTTGAACGAATCAGCACAAACACTAGTCACACTTTGAGCTGGTCAATACATTTCTATTTTTTTCAGCTAGAAATGTTTTGCTGGAAGTTACTGATTCACCCTCATGCAGTGCAGTGGTTGAGGTGAAACTTCAAGCAGGAAGTTCAGGTCCAGAACGGAATTTCTGATCAAACTGCGAAAGCAGCCTTTAGCACAGGCAACGGTCTGTAATGGGGCAGTCACATGCGTAAAGAGAAGTTACACTGAAGTTTCTCCTCCACGACAAACACTTTGAGGATGTGATCTCGGGTCTCACAAGTCCTTGGTAAGTGTTTTTGAGAGGCTGTTTTGGAATGTTTCATTTGCATGGCAATACACCACAAAAACAGAATTTGAAATATCTTATCTATTTTTAAAAAATGGAATTCTTATTTGCTGATCAGCCCCAGATATTTCAGTGAAGGTTTCATTAGGTTTATAAACAGAAGTATCCTACTAGCCGTTCCTGTGACTGTATTCTGGCAGCAAGAAGAGAGTGAAAATAGAAAGTTTAAAACAACTCTTTCAACTGCAAGGCTTTTCTCAAGAAAAATGTCGCTTTTATGTTTCTTTCTAAAAATCAAATGCACTGTTTCTGTCTAGGTCATTCTGCACTAAACTACAGGATCCACATCTCCCCCAGAAATAATGGAGAGGAATCTTTATCATTCCCACACTGGCACACTCACCCTTAGGTTGACAGGAAAACTTAAGCCCTTTTCATGTGGCTTATGAAATGGCTTCTGGGCAGGAGGTGCAGAACAGAGGCCAGGGAGTGCGATGGCCATGGTAAACCTGCCTAAAGTGCCAAGCAGCTCACTAAACCCAGTGCTGTGCAGAGGCTTTGTACACGGTACTCTGGAGATGGAGGCACCCTGCTTCTCTTCTCACACACTCTTTATTAAATGGGCTTTTGTTAGGCTTATAGTTAAGATTAATGCAGCTCAATGAAGTACCAGCTCATTGACTCTTCATTTGATGGGTAAATTTCAAAACTGAACAACTAAGTAGAATATCTCACGCCCTACAACTTAATGTATTCCTGAAGTTCGAAGAACTATTCAATAATAACCAGCTGTTGCTGATAATAAAGTTATTTCCCATGTATTGAAATGCTTTTGATTCAGATACATGGGGAAAATTATGATTTAAGACACTAGTTACTCGGAGATAGGAAAAGCTACATTTTACCATTCCCTGTGCCAGCCACTGTGGGGCAAAGGCTTATGCCAACAGCATCTTTTTAGTATTTGCATTCATGCTGCCTTTCTGCATATAAAAGCAGAAAGTGTAAAGTCTAAAAGAAGCCTAAAATCCAGTCTTCATCTCTTTTTCTTCCTTTATGAGAGCACAGAGAACCCACACTGGAGCTAGGCTCTTACACCATGCTAATGCACACCTTACCTCTCCCACACGTGACAAGAGAAAACCAAAAGATTGCTTCCTCCATGGCATACCTGCCTAACATCAGGAGCAATTTAGCCTCCAAAAGCCATTTTTATTTCAAAGTAGCAGTGGTAATAACATGAGTTGCCTTTAAAAGCACCCTGCAATTTCAGGAGAATGTCATTGATCGCTGCATCTCATATCATAGGACTCACAAGTCTGTTTGTTTCTAGCCCTTGCAGAAGGAAGAAACATTACTTTCAGCAGTCCAAAATGCAAAGAAAATAAGCTTTAAACTTCTTGTGCTCAAAAGCCCTATAGTTCTTTCAGTTGTCATGAAAAGCTAATTTCCTGGTTTTTTGGGGTTTAATTTCTGATTTGGGGATTTGACAACACTACATGTATTTTCTAGTAAGGAATGGAATAATGTACTTAAGTAAAGATCCCTTTTGCTTGTTGAACCTCTGCGTGCCTTAGAGAGGTCATCCTCACCATCCCTGTCATTGTATACTCTCTGTTACGCCCCTGACTGTGCTGAACCAGCTGCCTAATGAACTTGCAAGGAAACACCAGAATAGGTTGCTCCCCTGGGAATATGCTGGATTCTGGCATGGTATTCCAAAATTCCTAACTCATTCACTTTCCAAACATGGTTTTCAACAGCCTGAGGACTCTATTTGGTTCAACAGCCTATTAGGGTCCCTGTAGTACAGCCTACCAGATTTTACATAGCTCTTTAACATCTCTAGCTCAGTCTGTTTGATTGGTAGGCCAGGGCAAAGGGGGAAAAAAGCCCACTGAAGAAATTTCATAAAATACCTTTCTCTCCCCCTCACCAAGTTCTGCAACTTTGAAACAGCTTGTTCAAATAACTTCAAATTCAGTCAAATTATCAACTGCCTACAGCCCACTCATGCCAAATTTGAAACACAACAGAGTAAGAAGGAAAGTACTTTAGCAGAGATGCCAGTAAAAACTGGATTTATAGAGGAAAACAAATTTTGTCCTCACCTAAAGAGTGTAAGATTGTGAGTTAGACTTACAGAATGGTATATGCTTGGTTCTGAGAGATCACCGTATCCTCCACATAACAAATAAAAAATCAGATAGTGCACACAGTCCCACCAAGTTACCTTATGAAGAAATAGCAATAGATTGTTTCTGCTTCCAAGATCCTGCAGTAAAAATACACAAGATGCACAGAGGCAAGCGGTATTCACTTCATTTTACATCCAGGCACAGGAAGACCAACTGAATTATCGATAGTCACTGAAAGAATGGAATTAAACTCAAATCTGTTGAATCCTATGACTGAGTTTTATCTGCTTTCAGGTCCATTTGCATCTTTGCCTTCATATTTACCAGTATTTCTAAAGCAATTTGAGATATCTTGATGAAAAAAAAAATTAGCAATATAGAATGTGTTCTTACTTATGCTATAGTGGAAACGTATTTATAAAAGTGGCAGAAAATGTTACATGCGGATAATTCAGAAATTACAAGGATTTCTCACATTGCCTATAGATTCACCTCTTTAGAAGTCAGTGAACTGGTTTTTTGTGGGTATTGCAGGGCTTGCATGAGCTGAAACTTTATTAAATTTCCAAAGCGATGAATCCACTCCCTTTTTGACCCTAGAAATATCTGTATCCTAACAACTACACAAAACAATAGCGAAGTGTGACTAAACGTGAATGGCAATGTACTGCTGACAAGCTCTGACCATTAACATTTTTCTTTCTGTTTAACTCAGCAGGCGAAAGGCAGCTAACAGAAGCTGTCTGCTGTTACGAGCATCACAAGCATTTCATTGTGAGCATGCAAAAGAAAATGAGTGCAATTCTCTCTGAGAATGCTACTTTCTAGGTTTTCATTATTTCTCTACAGATTAATTGTGGATAAATGCAAACAGCATATTTAGAAACAGGACACTTTATTCTGTTGAGATCTTTGAAGCCTGCAACCCAAGCAGGTGAAATAATTGAGACATACAAGGACAACATCTGCTGTGCAATTGTACTAATATGATTAGTTTTGCCATGGTGTTACCAAAAGGAGAATATAGTCCTTTTATAGCTTAATTGATCACATTTAGATGTTTGGTGAAGTCTGAATGCAATGGGAAAGCTTCTGCAGGGGTCAAAAGTGACTCCTCCTCACGCTAGTACGTAGCCTCATTATTAACTGATATGCTGAACCCCCTCAGATTTCAGCAGGGTGTGGGGAGGCCCAGAACTCAGCTTTCCTCCTTTCTGTGTGAAATTACTAGCTACTCTCTTCTTACATAAAAGGCACGTCCTGCGTTGCTTGCACTTCTATTTTAAAAGAAAACAATGAGCCCCTCTCAGTGCTCTGGAAAAAGACTTGTAGGTACCTATATTCAGGAGACGATTCATGGCACTGGATCCTGAATAGATGGAAGAACCTGTGTCCTGTCAAGCAAACGAACCTCTGTTTCAGAGAGGACTCCGTGCTTAACACTTCCAACTGGTTACTCTACATGGCTTCCTGCTCCCAGCGCTGGTTGCTCTGAGCCCCATTTTGAGACACCTGCCTTGGCCCACCAGGTACCAGGAGCCTTGGCACTTAACCCAAAATTCTGGATTCCACCAAAGGCACTTGTAACTTACATTTAGGGATTACACTACCTTTCATTTGGGGGTGCAAGCCCGGGAATTCTTTCTGCGCCTTGACATCCTACAATCAACAAGACCGGTGGTTGTTTATCACTTCCCTCTATAAAGTTACAGGATCAGTCCATGAAAACTATTCCAGACAAATTAAGCAGTTAATAAAGGGACATTCCTAAAAAATATTGTTACACATTTCTATGTCTACAGGTATGACGGGAATCAGATTAGACTAATCCTTTGGCTGCTGTAAAGCAATGTTACCATTGAAGTTGAGGCAGATGTGCTGATTTACACCTGATGAAAACCTTGCCAGTAAGACCAATTAAAACAATTATCTTAGGAGAGAAATAAAGACTGTACAGCAATGTTCACCTATAAGAAAGCCTCTTCTAGTAAATGTCATGTTGTTCTCTGGATTGTTACTGGAGGGTTCTACGGTACTTAAATATAAAGGGTCAATTTTAAAGTAAAAAAAATTAAATAAAGAAAAGCAAAGCCCATGTTCAGTGAATTATGGAGAGTCCGTGAAGGGTGGTAAGTGTGAGAATCCAATCCCTGCTCATAGAAAGAGCCCTACTGTATGTTCCTACAAATATTGATGTTTGAAATCCAAAGCACATGTGATGCATTAGTGTGAAACAGGGATTACATACATGCTGCTCTCTGCCCTGCAGTTCAGGAAAAGTCCTTATGTAATGAAGAACTGAAAGACTTATGAGGGAATCCAATGGACTGTTATCGTGTAAAAATACCAGTGCTCTCCAAAGTCAACTCACAGTTGCTCAAATGTATGCCGGTATGTGTTTTGTTTTCCAACAGGTCTGAGAGAGAAGGAGCTCCATTCATGTCAGACCCTGTTAATCTCATACCTACAGCTCGGTCTATGTGAATGAAACAGTGACTTGGGAAAACCACTGCTTTTCTTTCCAGTCAATTCTCAAACATATAAAACCTACCGCAGGAGATCCAAACACCCTCAAACAATAACAGGCAATTTTGCCAATTACAGAAACTACTTGTAGGCAGTAAGAAGGGAACTTTTCATCCAACTAGGGGCTGTGATTTTGGGTGTTGGAAAATTAAGAATGATTTCCTGATGCTTCCTTCACCTGCTTCTCTTGATAGCCATCTGAATCCTGTAAGTTTTAATCATACACTATGCAAATGTCTGGACTGATTCTTGATTTAAGAAATTAAGAACAAAAAAAAAAAAAAAATTTAAGAAAAAAACCCAAGCAAAATGCAACAACAGAGCTCTGAGGTTGTGTAGTCCCAACATGTTACAGATTTAAGAGGTCATCCAAAGAATAGGACCGAGCCCAGAGCTTTTCATAGGCCAAATTCTGTGCTCTTTTCAAACTAAGCAGAGCTCCCACTAACTTAATGACAACTGAATAACAGTTGTGATTGCCTAAGAAATGTTAAACAAGAGTTACAAAGAGACCTTCCTATTCACTTCAGGTATAGCAAATGTTCGCTTCCAACACTTTGGGACAGTTTGTTTTACCCTTCATGCCTTATCCCACATGTTAAAATCCCACTGCCTCTAAAGAATATTACTGCTACAGAAATAAGATGTTTGCTTTTGAGAATTTCTTGGAAAAAAGCATGCATATCCTTGGCTCTGTTTCAGATATCCAGTGAGACATAATTGGTATTGTCACCTGTAAAGTTTAATAAAGTATATAATTGTGTATCAGTATGACAGAATGTTTTAATTCACTCTTGTTTCTGTAGCTAAGCTGGCAGCACCATCTACGCTTCTAGATCACCTCAGCCACAGTGATATGGACTGTCATAGGACACCTGGGATAATGGGACCTCTGACTTATCCAGAGATGGAAATTTGGAATGAAAGGGGAAGAGTTCTATATGTTCCATTCAAATAGATCAGGTTTCATGTGCTTTCACTGAAGACCCAGGGTAGAAACTATTCTGAGTCTGTCTGCATTTCTAAATGGCTTTTGTGAAGGTCAGTATCTTATTTGTAGCTCGGCAGGTGTGTTCTTGCACTGCTAGGTCACAGTGGTCCCATAACAGCAGCTGTTCCATCACACCTTTTTAGGAGAGGAAGGTGCAATCTATGTTATTGTTGCAGCCGAGGAGCAAAAGAAGCATGCCGTGTTTGAAGTCATCAAGACCTACACAGGTAAAAACTTTAAGAAATAAGTCCTGGTTTTCATTCTGCTTCCCCACAGGCCACCAATTTCCTCAAGACTAATCTTGACAACAGTTTTCACATTTGATCAGACTTCCAAAGAAAGATTTATTTTAAATTCATGCAAATTTTGCAGAAGTAAAGGGCACAAAACTGCAGGATGGCATGATCCATTCAATAAACTCTCCTACTGGAATAAGACTGACATTCTGGAAATTTTCCAGTAATTTTTTTTTTTTTTTAAGAGCAAAAGTTACTGTGCTTTCAATTACCACTATGGGAGAATATCAAGTGCTTATACTGAGGAGCCCTCTGAAACATTGAATTGGTATAAAAATTACTGAAACATTTCACAACTGTGGAAGAAAATATGTTACCCACAATACAAGTTCTGGTCTTGATATGGGACTCTCCAGACAAGATTAATTATATAGCTTCATTACTCAGGAGGTGAGAGTCGTCTTAAAGCCTTGTCTAGGGCTCCATGGAAATCGCACAGAATTTCAGGTCTTGTTTGAAGTACTGTATGCCAAAAAGAAAGAATGCAGGAAAGGAATGATCAGAGCAGAAAGTAACCAGCTTTGCGTTAACAGCAAAAGGCAATTGTAAATTGAAGAGAACTCTCTATTACAGTTGGCTTATTCTACAAAGCACAAGAATTTTATATTCCTCATAATTTGCCCTGGATGTTCACATTCATCTAACTGTTTCTGAAAACCTAGTAAACTTTTAGGCTGCATGACATCTGTGCCAATGAGTTCTTCAGATCAATCATCTGCTATGTAATTTTTACTGTGTTGCCTTTTGATCCCTGCTTTCAAAGAAGTGTCCAATATATTTTCACTAACTTCTTCCCTAAACTTTTGCCAGGCCTTTCATTGCCCATTGCCTCTTGAAGTTTACAAGTCTGAGATCTTTACAGCTACACCTAGTCGGCCTTTGGTAGCTGGGCTTGAGTTTGCAGAAACTCCTTGTCTGGTTTGTAGTGTGCGGATTGTCCCTCAGAACAAAAATTATTCATGTGAAGAAAAATTAATCATGTGTCAGACTGTGTCCAATGCCTGAGTTCATGCATTAAAGTAGGAAGAACTCTGAACAAATAATTAAAGATAGATAGATTTCTAGGAGCAGCAGGGAGACAAATAATGGTGGTGAGAAGTACTTAGAGAGTGTAATAAGCGAAGCAAAGAACAAGAGGGGAAGGAACATATAGACTAGGACACCAAAGTGAGACTGTTTGGTGAGCTGGAGAGCATACATTGAGCAGGACCATTCTGATTGAGTCTTGATATTTCTCAAGTGTGGAACAGAGTCATTCGTGGATTTAAAGAATACCTGTTTCTGAGATGGAACTGGGAAAAATCTAGCTTGTGAAATCTACCATGTTCTTTCCTCTACCAAGCCCTCTGCAAAGTCCCAGCAGACTCCTTCCTCCCCTCAGCATCAGGATGCCATCTGCATCACCTCTGGCATTTTCTGTAGAAGGGCATTGCTTAAGAGTCTCCTTTGACTCTGACCCACAGCCCTCAGGTCTAGATCGCTATTCTCCAGCCTACATCGAAGGGATATTCAGTCAGTGCTTGGTGACCAATATCTTAATCATAGGCAGAGGTGTTTACTGTGGCTACTGCAATATAGACTTCTGTAGAGGCTCACTGCCTCCCTTCCTCGCTCACCCTACTGTCACAGGAACCGTTCTAGCCTTATTACTGCTACTGCCACCAGCTACTCTAGCTGGGTGGCCCTAAAACTTCCAGGAAACTGGTGTCTGTAGCTAGGGAAAGCCCAGGTCTCCTAGCTACAGTACTGAAGGCTTTTCGTTGCAGTATAGCTGGCAGGAGTACATCCTGCTCTGGCTGCTGCAAGATGGGCTGAACATCCTTCTGCCCCTTACAAGACATGGAGACAATTGCAGTGCACTGGGCAGCTCACCAGTGACGGAGTTTTAAAGCCAGGATCTGAGTGGGAGCTGACAGAAGTGGGCAGAAGGAGAGGCTTGCGTGATTATTAGAGCCCACCCTTCTGAATCTATGCACATGCCTAAGAAAAACTCTGCCATCTGTACTCTAAGCTCATAGGAGATAAGCAGAGGAAGGAGGGGTTTGTATCACATGTGCTGCAAAGCCTTTGTAAAGAATGAAAACAAACTGTGGTGCTGACTTTGTCTATGAAAAACAGCGAGGCCTCAACCATGCCGATGTTTTGTCAAAAAATATTGAATCGATTAGTGACCGTAACATTTTCAAATAGCTTCCAAACAGCAAAACAGATTTTGGCATAAATAAAAATCCGTTCTCTTTATTGAATCCTTATAAGGCAAGTTTCAGTGCAGAAGGCATTCTTAGGAGCAGTCATCAGGCTGGACCTTTGCAGCAGGGGGAAGCTTTGGTAGCAGATGGGGTGCAGAATACAAAATTGTCACTCCACAGTTCAGGCCTCGCTTTAAGGCCAGCTGGAGTTGCTAAAGGGGTGTCAGTGAGACTTCATTTATGCAAAGAGGATGACTGTTTCCCCTTAGCACAGTAGCTGTATAGATCAGGATTTTGTCCCCTGGCCCTCTAAGGTAAGTTTGCAGGAGTCACTGTAATTTGGCTTCAGTTTTCCTTTGTCAGTCAGAACCCACAAAGTGATTCACATGGTGATTTGATCCTCTGAGATGATTTCGAATGGACTTTCTTCCTTCGTGGGCATAGCACTCAATGGCATCTGCAGTGTTAATCTTCTCTCCAAGAGCATTCTAGGTTTGTCAATTTTGGAGATTCCAATCGAGACAATAAAAATATAATAGTCAGCCTTCTTTCTTCCATCCTAATATCTATACAGAAGACAGCTTCCTTTCTAGTTCTGTTACTCAGTTGTACAGCTGTCTCCTCTCAAGGAAACAGCCATTGATCTTCCTAAAGTCCAGCTCAGGAACACTTCAGTCACTCTAAACTTTGCTTTCGCTCTCATCAGTGGATTTCTTATCTCCAACATTTGCAAGGCCTGCAATCCCAGCTGAGGAAATAGATCATCCCTAAATTAATGCCATAATTTTGGATGTAATACATGGATATGGGTAGATACATAGAGGGAAAACCACACCCACACCAAGTACAGCTGGAGCATGGGAGATTTAATTTGCACTTCTTAAGCATTCCAAAATACCAAAACAAAGACCATATTTTAAAGTGATTCTTTATGCTAAGCTGTACAAGGTGACCAATATTCATCTTACAGCCATTAGACTTATCAATGTCTTACATTTTTTAGGATACTTACAAGACTTTGCCAGAATTAGCTGGTAGAACTGAAATTTCACACACTAAATGTCTGTGAGAGAATTGCTATTATTTTAATTTGCACATTGTGCTGAAAAAGGGTAGCTGTTTCCAACAATTAAATTAGGTGGGAGATGTTGTTTTGTGCATGTTAAATATATTCTCATAACTTTTTTTTCAGAAGGGTCTGCTGAAAAATAAATTTGAAATTGAAATGAGTTTCTCTTATGTCAGAGACGAGCCTTTTGTCTTCCCCGCTACAAACAACTTGAAGTTGTCCAAACCCTAAGTCATTGGGGGTAAAAATGAATGTTTGCCCACAAATTAAATTAAATTCTACAAATTAGGTGAAATTCTACAGACAGTATACTTCAAATGAGGGATCCAGGGGCTAATCAGGGTTTTCCCGAAAATTGCTGTTTCAGTCTGCTGGCTAAAACATCAAATCTGAGATTAAGGTAAATGTTCCTCTTTTATCTACAGGGCTTAATTATGCTTAGGTGTCACAGGACATAGAATAATAGAATTATAAAATCATTTAGGTTGGAAAAGACCTTTAAGATTAGTGAGTCCAATTGTAAACCTAACACTGCAAAATCCACCACTAAACCATGTGCCTAAAGTGCCACACCTACAGGTGAAAGTAGCCTGACTCAAATGTAAATGGAAGAAGAGAAAAGCATGACTTCATGGAACTAGAAATACCTCAGGAGACAAGGGCATATGGGCAAGGTGATAAGGAGATGATGATGATGATGCTGCGGCTGATGATGATGCCGAGATGGGAAGGTGGAGTTGGAAAGTAAATCAGAGAAAATCTCACTCTTGAAATGATAAATGAGAAAGAAGTACCTGTAACCAAAGATTTCCATAACTCACTATTCCTCTGATGTCAGTAAACGTTCTCAAACTGCACTGGCTATTTGTTGTGATGGAGCTTTGAGGACTACTGATCTGTTTTCTTCAGGTTTTGTCCTTGTTACAATTGTTTAAAAAAACCCCAGACTTTCAGAGAAAGACTACATGTAGTACCTAGGGCCTGGCTGCACAGCCAACTGTCAGAGAAGAACACTGAGGCCTGGCTTAGTCCTCTGCTGGCCCGTCTCTGTGTCACTTTGCTGAGTGCTCCTAAATCTGCTTTCGTGAAGGGTATCAGTATTTCCCTGAAGAAACTGAAACAACGAGCACAACAATGAAAGATCCAGTAAACATCGTGCAGCTGGCTTCCACTGTGTTGGCAACTACATTTTAAATAAGAGTAAAGGAAATTTAGGTCAGTTAAAAGATCCTGCTAGTTTCTCTACTCTTTCTCCAGCTAAATGCAGTAGGAATGCTGCACACATAAGAGATTCAAAGGGAATCCAAGAGATTCAAACAGATTGTTTCTAATTGTTCTACTGATGCCTCAAATATGTAAGAATCAGTTGCATACTTTGGTTTAACAAAAGCAGTAGTACAACTCCAAGGGTTATTACAGAGCAGGCCATATCATATCTGTTATTAAGTCGCTCCACTAGGAAACTCTTAACATGCAATGCCCAGTTAAACAAAACAAAGATGTAGAAATGTGAATGAGCTGAGGCCCTTCCTTTAGATTTCTCTGTTCCATACTGGTATCATCCCAACAATGGCAATTGGGATGCTGCTAATTTGCAACAGAAATAACACAGTAAAAAATTAAGAATGCACGGAGTGACCAATTTTACAATTCCTTAACTTCTGATCCCTCCCCCACTCTTCACCTGCCTGACACTAATCTTCACCTAGCCAAAACTCTCCAGTCCTTTCTCAAACTGAACTTTCAGTTTCTTGGATGTTTTCAAAATTATGAAGTCCTATAGAGATGATAGCAGCTGAAAAGATCTCATCAAAACTACCAAAATCTGTGTAGAATGCCATTGAGCCTACTAAATGTACATATAAAAGCTAGTCAAGTGTTTAATAACTCCGCAGTATATTCAGGATATCAGGATGAAGAAAATATTCACCTCAAAATTATCTGCATGAGCTAGATACTGCACTGGAGTCAAAATTCTTTATTTATTTTGACCTGGGTTTACTCTGTGATTTCTATATTTTTCATTTTTTTTTAGAAGTGTTTGTGCATGCCTCTAACAAAAGAATGCCTTTTCAGTTGCATGAAGCACTGATTCTAAGATAGGAAAAAATTGGGTAAAAAGTTGTGACAATCAGTATTAGATCAATATGCAGCTGCTATTGCCTGCATTGCAGGCACAGTCCCTTAATGGTTTTTCAGTAAGCTGTGTTTATCCTTCTCTTTTCTGTTTCACAAAGCTCTGGTCTTCCTGATCTGTTCATTTTATGACACCTTTATGGTGAAAGCTTGACTTACTTAATCACTTGCTGTGGCAGTCTCCTGTTTTATGACACCTTTATGGTGAAATCTTGACTTAATCACTTGCTGTGGCAGTCTCCTACCATACATACTGCCCTGTGCTCACATATGGTAGGTTCAAACCCCGAATATGTAGCTACCTGATCTGTTTTCTAGAAATTTGTTACTTGGACATGATTCTGACAAACCAGAATGTCAGCCCAGGTTTTTTGGCAGTGTGCCTCTGTTTTCTGTTTCCGTAAGAGGCCTTTACTTTCCCAAGCTCCTTGTCCCACTGGTAGTTTTATAAAAAAGCTCAGCAGGTCCCTGGAAGTTCACAAAGACTTCTTCATTCATAAACAAGCTGCTTGCAAGCCCCTGAACAGAATGGCTCTATCCGTGACGTCTGATTGACCTTCAAGAACTGCACACATGACAGAAAAAATAATAATAATAAAAAAGGGGGCAGAAAGTTTAAGGAAATAGACAAATGAAGAACAAGGGGCCCATCAGTGTGTTAGTAATGTGGTGAATGCAAGAATTAAAGATATAAATATCATGATGGGCTGTATTTGCATTGCCACAGCCTGGTTAAAAGAAAGAACCCCAGAGCTAGGAACCGACGCCTCTTGCATCCCTAATGGCTTCTATATAAAAATTGTCATTTTCTTTGTATGATTAAAATAAAGAGCATCGGCAAAATAAACTCTCCCTTCCTACATGTTTCTTTTAGTGAATCTACTGTCGATAGAAGATGCCAGTCTAACAAGTCTGCAGACAGAGGCCTTCTGTCTGCAGAATAGGTACAAGACAAGCAGTGGCAGGGAGAGGGTCTCTGCCACACACACAGCCCTCTCAGACCAGCAAGACCACCCCAAGAGGGAAAGGACCGTTCGGTCCTTGGCCTCCTTACTGACAGCAGCAGCCTGGGAGCCAATCAGTGCCCTTTGCCAGAGCAAGTTTCAGGCGGTCTGGAGTCTGAGCACTTGTCACTAGCCTGAAGCTAACAGTTCATTTAGCCTCATTTGCTACCGGCTGCTACTGACAACTGCTCTAGAGAGTGTAAGGCATGCCAATACTGGTCTCTACCATATGGGTCATTCAAGCAATTTCTAGTTATTCTATTAGTCACCATTCCCTGTCCTCTCTCTGTTCATCTACCTCCACCAATCGCCCTTCCATCCTACTTTGAATCAGGGGGGTCTTTCAAAACAATCCCGATGCTGCTTTATCCTCCCCAGCAAGCTCACTTGTTGCCTTTCCCCTCCATACTGGAATCTTTGCCCCTTCTTTTCCTTCCCAGTTGGCACTTTGCTTGTCTTCCAGTTTTGCCATTCCAGGGGAATCCCAACAGGGCATCAAGGACTTTCTTGGCTTTGAGCTGTTAACAGCTGACCAACACCCTCTCTCTTCTTCAGTGAATCCCATGCTCACACATTTCTACATTTCTAACTGTACATTTTGAAAGTCAAAACATTTAATTCCTTTCCCCCCTACACACTGCCTCTTGATTCTCTGTGGCAACAGTTGATGACATCACTGTGTCCCCCACAGCGCAAAGCCTCTGATGGCAGGCAGAGGTTTAGTGAGCGACCTCCCAAGTACCTGCTTTGTGATATTGAGTATAGGAGAAGATAGTGTGTTATCTCTTTTCTCCCACTTGATCTAATGATTTGTCACAGTGCCAGAAAGGATGCTATGGACTTTCATCTTATGTCAAATTCCAACACTCTGAGTGACATGATGACTTACAATACTGGCAATGGAACAGAGTTCAGTCCTGACTAAGGGTGATCACAAGCCGGGATTGGGTTCTGGCTGTAGGTGGCCTTATCTTAGATGAACTTCTACACCGGATGCTGAGTTTCCAACTGTCTGAAAAAACATCATCATTTTAGGTAGCATAGCTGATAGCTCTCCATCAAGATGCCTGCCAGTGAATTAGTCATGGAAAATAAATTAGTCTTTATTACCCTAGAAGCAGTCACTCCAGTTTAAGACTAAATCATGCTGGCAAGGCTCTGTAGAGAAAATACTGCCATTTCCTATACTGTAAGTGCTCTGTGGGTAAACAAGAACTTTTCATCTTTAAGAATGGGAATCCAGAATATCTCAGCAGTGTTATCATCACAAGAAAATTACCTTGCAGGCCCTGAAGGACATAGGCAAGGTCAGGTGGCAAGCCAGTGAAAGCTGCTGGTGGGGACCTCACAATGACCCAGATCATGGTCCTCTTTTTTAATGGCGCTTTGCCAGCCTGCCCTCTAGAACTGTAAGCACAATTAATTTCCCCAGAAGCATTCAGGTAAACAAGTTATGATTTGCTATTATTGAGATTGATTTAAGCCAGCATGTGGCTTGTCTAAGAGAGCTAATATGTACCTGAGCTTGTTCTTTAGTACTACTGTCAACTAACATGGAACAGTCCTCTTCCATGCTATTAGTTTCACTTACCCTGTAACAGGGTGGCCGCATCCTAGCTGTTTATTGCAAACTGCTGACTCCTGAACCATGCCCATGAATTGTGTAGGACATTTCCAGGTAACAGAAGTGAAACTGCGCCAGGAACTTTTCCAACAATCTAACAGCCCAGAGAACTGAGTTCCAGTGCTGAGGAACGCTTCCTGGCACTGTTTACTTTACTTGTAGATGAAGCCTACGGGGACCCTTTTTATTGCTAGCTTTGCTGGGCTCAGGCACCATTAGCAAAAATGGCAATGTGTGAAAGTTTTCCAACTGTAGACATGGCTCTTGAGTACTTGAATATGTTCCATTTACTGTTAACAGAGATTTCTAGAAGATATCATCTCTTCCTCTGATTCTCAAGAATATAATAATTTTCAGGCTAGAGTCAAAAGAAACAACAAGGTCTATCCCCATCCTTCTGTCTTTGGTTCAGGACTTACCAGCTTTATGCAGGTGCTCATAGCTAACCTCTTTGTGTATGGATCCTGATCCTTTATCATTAAATATGAATCAAGCCCCTCTCAACTGATAATTATAGTACTTAATTTTTCAGCAGACATATTCTTCCTTGAATCTATATGAACATTGATAGGATTTCTGAATGCAAGTTGAAGGCAGCAGTTTAGAACAGGAAGCATGAAAATGGACTTTTAATAAGGCAACAAAAATCCCATTTTGAGATAAATTCCGCTAGTTCACAACTTTATTTGTATTGTACACTGCAACAAAATTTGAAGCATTCAAAGGTGTACAGCAACTGGAAGCACTAAGCCAGCTGCATAAACGAAGAACATTGTTGGGAGCTGGAAAATGCGCAAGGAATAAACTTGCAAAGGACCCAAGAATTGATCATCGATATCTGTAGATATCAAGCAAGGCTCTCATAGAGTAAGACAGTTCCTCCTGCAATTGTTTTAATGTTGGCCTTTCTCTAAGTCAGTATCTAATATGACAATGGACTGCAATTGCTGGTTCACTCCTCTCTGCTTGCAGATCACATTTTGATCTTCAGAGCTGGTAAAGCCCAGAATTCAGGTGAACTCCTAGTTTGGGGAGTGCTTTGTAATTTGTTCTGCAAGTCCACATGCAGCAATTATTGCTTTGATGGTGGAATGGGGAATTCAAAAAATCCATCAGCTAGGATTCTGGCTTCTCTGATGTCAGCAAAAAACCACCTGGACATCATCTGCTTGGTTTATAACAGGTGTCCCGATAACTAGCTCTCCCTAGTAAGGTCAGCATCATGCAATAGCTCAAACAGAATCATCACCCTCATGAATGCTTACCAAAAAAAACCCTATTTTTTCCATTTTATTTTTTTTCCACTTGATAAAACAATTTCTCCTGTTTTCAGCATCCAATCACACCAAACTTCAATTAGTCCTGATAACCATTCATTGCAGGCACATTTGGTGATATTGTCATGTCTTCTAATCATCCAGTAGAGACAACAATGCCTTATTACTGGTATACATGTAACTGAACTGATTTTCACTAAAATGCTTCCAATATCAGATAGGAGAAAGGCAAATAAAGCCTGTTCTAATTGCCTGACTCCCCAGAGATGGTGACAGGGTCCCATCCAGACATAACCTGGAATCCCCAAGAACTCAGTTTCTTCTGTCTATCAATAGATAACTATTGTGAGGTCCCTGACACAGAGAATAGTCATCATCTTGGATGAAACAAGGTACAAAGTCTTGGAAACAGACCTCTAAACATTTGTATGTGTGAAACACTGGAGGATATCACACAGAGAGTCTGAAAAGCCATTTAAGTTCTGCGGTATCTTGACTGCACTTAGAATAAGCTGGTAGGTGAACAGCTACTCACACGCTCAGAACACCAATATTTTAACTATTCTTTCCACTCATCATTTTACACACTCCTTTTCTGTTAATTGTGGTTGGAAAAATTAAGTCACTACAATTTCAAGAGTTGGTTTTACACTTGGCTGAAGACTGCTTTGTAGCTTCTTAGCATTTTTAACTGAAACAGGAAGTGTGGCTCAGAGTATAATGCAGGTGACAATGTCATAGGCAGTGTTACATGGAGGTGAGAAGATCACCTACACACCTAGTGTACCAACTTTTACTAACTGGTGCACCACTCAAAAAGACTTGTGATTCCATCCAACCCTGTAGAAAACCATCAGAGCTTTTAGAGTATTAATTCTGCCAAGTATCTTTTGATTGCAGTGATCCATCACCCACTCCCTCAGAGACACCGAGTTTTACGGTCTTCTCTCAAGACAAGAGTATTAAAAAATGCTATGGAGTTCCATACGTAACAGAATAGGGCAAAGACTGCACTTGAATTTTGTAACAGATTTTGTGGTGATACACTAACACTGTTCCCCAAGGCATTGGAAAGAAAGATTCTATCTTCTTCAGGAATGTGCCTAAACTGAAATGTTTGAGACCTCAGCAAGCCCAGACAAAATTAACTGACACTCTGACGTGGTCGCAGTTTTCAATTTGTGTATTTGTGGAGCAGGACATGTACGTTACTACATCCAAGTCAAAAAGAGAGAACCGACGAAGAATGCAACTATCTTAATGAGAATTTGAAGACTCTTACTAAGGCCAGATGTTTTTATGAACATCCTAAAAGACTATATTTGGAAAGAACTTCAGTTTTACCGATTAAGAATGCTATTGTTTTCCTTTTAAAATATTTTGAATGTTTTTTTGAATAATCAAGCATGTTTCAAGTCTTTTCTATGGTTCAGTTCTCCTTTTGAAACCCAAGCTTTGACCTTTACCTGTTGAAAAAACCTCAGCTGCTGGGAACGAAGACCAGACACACCTCTGATTTTCCCAGATGTTCAGCAGTAGGAACCCTACAATTTTTAGGCAGCTCAATGCAACATTCATAACTCTCTGATGTTTTCTAGCAGGGGTTATGCACACATCTGCTCTACTGTTAACTTCCTATCTCTCCTTCTCTACCCCCCTTCCTCACTCTCCTGGACAATCAGAAAAAAATACAAAGGTCATGAACCTAACTGCAAGCATCTCTTCCTGCTTCTTGTGTGGTTTTCACCCTGACCTTGATACTCTTTTCTGTTTCCCTAGTGGCATCTCATGCTCATACCACCCCCTCATGCTTCCTTAAGAACAGGAACAGCAGAAAGAGGGAAAGAAAGTCTGGCAATTAGAAACACACCCTGAGATTTCCTGCTTCTAATGCCTATTGCAAAGGGGCTGCTGTTTCTCAGTTAACAGAGAGTAAAACAAGGGAAAATTAATGAGCTTAGCAAATTGAGGACAAATTGAATAAAATGGGGCCAAATTCATCCCTGATGTCTTTTCTTGGAGGGCAACAGAGGGATAAATTTATCTTGATATTTGCAACTTGGTTTTAAGGACACAAGTGAGGATTGGGGTTTTTGTTGTTGTTTTGGTTTTGTTTTTTTTTAACCATGGGGTCATTTGGTACTTGCTACCTAACTACTTCATTAATCTTCTGTAACTTAATATTGTTATTATATTCATGTAACCATGGATATAATGATAGAGCGTGGAAACAACATGATTAAATGGCTGAGTTACTATCACTAAGAAGTGAACCAGCCACAGTGAACGTGGCATGACCTGAGACAAATCACTTTTGCTCTCTGTGCCTTTGGATATCCCTGGCCTAGATCAGTCCCTTAACACGAGCTCTTCAATACATATACCATCTCTTCACTATGCTTAAGTAGTTATTAGAGTTTTCTGCTTGCTGAGTTGTTCTAAGTGGATGTATATTACAATGAAATATTTTTATGGCTGGTTTACCACAGAACTATAACAAGGACACTTCCACAGCATTCAGGTGCAAAAACCTGCTACGTACTATGTTCAGCGCTAAGAGGTGTTGACAATAGTGTCACCTCGCAGACTTACTTGGCCTTAGGAGAAAAACATTTTTGTCTTGGAATTGTTACAGAGCTTAAATATGCAAATAATTGGAAAGTCCAACAAGAGTTTGCAGTGAATTAAATACCAATTTTCATTAACCACTCTTAAACTGTAAATTTACTATCATGTCAGTCACATGTAAATGAAAAGCCTTAAATAAGGTGTGGAACGTACTTGTAGACAAACACTTCTTAGCAATAAATTAAAATGAAGCAGCAATTGCCCTGTTATGGCCTAGGTGGAGCATTTGCGAGTGCGACAGAAAGAACTGTCTATTCACATGGTTCTGGCACTCCTTCCTAGTTTCCTGCTGCTAAATTACATTAAGAGACTCTAAACATACTTTCTTAATATCCCTGCCCCCTGCAGGGAATTATTGTGGTTGCCACAAGAACGTTACTTGATCATGATGGGACAGGAAAGGGCTTGGTACAATCCTGAACAAGCGATCCATGTAGCCGTCTCTGGGGTCCTAATTCAGCCTGCTGTCTCTACTCAGCAAAATACGTGGCCTCTCTGTTTAACTTACATAAGGGGTTAGGTAAGACGGACTGCAATGAGAGCTAGTACATTTTTAATTTTCCTAGTGATGTCAGTGGAGTGTTGGAGGTTACCATGGGCTCTACAGCTGGGGCTATAGACAGTAAGCTCTGCAGAGCATGGACAATTTTCTTTTCCTAAAATACTTCTTATCATTAGGGTTTGTTTTAACTGTGGCTCCTACAATGTTACTGTAATGCAGCGTCACATCTGCATAGAAATACAGACTTATTAATCAGACATCATCATCAGACATTTTTCTGATGCCAGCCAATGAACTATCATGTAGTTCAAATTAGCCAGCTCCCTGTTCCTGGGTTCGAGCTTACCCTCAGCTAGTTTTCAGGTTCACCATATTTAAAATGTATTGCTTTTTAATTCAGGTCAGTCCCTGCAGCAGAATTGACTCAGAAAGTGCTACTCAGTGAATTAAAACAGGAAAATGTGGCTATATCCCTGTTTCTGAATTTGCTAATTAAACATTTACCTGTGAAATGCACACTGCTGAAAGAATATTCATTGATAATTCTGAGTGAAAAATAACTAAACCTCTGTTTGGGTTACTTTCTCTGACTTAAATGCACTTGCCAAAATATCATAATTTACTAAATATAAACCAGCAACTTTAAATCCACAGACTCATATCACAAGCCAGGAATGTCCGCAGTAATCCTCAAACCTCTGAATCAGCTACACCAGACTGTTAGAATTGGCCTCTCTTGATCAGGTCGATCAGGTTTTTCTTTAGATCAGTCTTAATCAGAGCCTTACTTGCTATAAATTGGTCAATGGAACTAGGTCAATTTATATTTAGAGAGGACTTTATCCAGCAAAATGTCTTTTTCATGGATGACAGGACCGTCCATGTGTTTGTTGGTACAAACATACACATTTCTTGCAACGAAATGGCAGGAAAGCCTGACATAGGGTAATGAGGCTTCTGAAGATTGTCTTCTGAAAACATGGAGCACTCTCAATCTGTGCTGCTGCCATCTATCAGCTTGTAACTGTAGCAACTAAAGGTTCTGTCCAACAACAGTGGAGGATTACAAAGAGCAAAAATGTGAGTTTTGAACTTTTGACCTGTCTGTGCTCTCTTGACTTATCTTCGCCCTGGTTTCTTACATTGATGTCAACCAGTAGAGGTTCCTGAGAGGTTTTGTACATAGCAAAACGGAACTGTGCGCAGATCGTCCTTCCCACTGTAGCTATTGACTTCTCTATTAACAACATATTGTCATATGCCTATGGAGCTGAAAGCCAGATGTGCTGTACTGCTGCAGCACACAACTTCTCAATTCTGCTTCATCAAGGTACTGTGTCCCAGAATGTGGGGAACCTGATATTAGTATACTGGGGGTCACTATTACTGTGACAGAACTAGCTTTACTGAAGGCACCTACTCTGACTGCGCATCTACAAAGTTCTAATTTACATACACACATTCTGGTATCTGCATGTGGAAGGCCTCACACAAATCATCAGGGTTGGGTTTGGAAGATCTAATCTGGCCTTGGTTAGGATGTTTTACTCAGTTTTACTGTGCAGTGAAAAACTCTCAGTTTGCGTGTGTGAGACAGACTGAGAGACACTTCTCTCTCTGATTGACCTGATCTGGTACTCCGATTTAGACATGTATATGAATATGCACATAGAAAGCTATGAATGTGTACATATAAATATAAATCGTACATGACTATATATGTATATATGTATATTTATCTTAAGTTTAAGCAAAAGTATTCTTAGTCCTAACGAAGCTAATAAAGAAGGGAGAAGATACTTTTTGATGATATTTTTATATGACTAAAGCTTACTAATTAATGAAAAGATGAGCCTTTGCATGAAAAAGTTATTCCTGACAAATGAGATACTGCTTTTCTGTATGAAGAAATTATACAATTACTTTTGTATGTCATACTTTGTGGGAGAGAGATATCAAGGAAGCTAAAGAACCTACTCATCCTTTTCTCTCTAAGCATATGTGGTATGTTGCTCTTTGCCATATGAGTGAAAAGAAGCTGTATCAGTGTGCTGCCCACTCACTTCATCATGAATACAGCTGCATCTGTCCAGGGATTGCACAGTACTTTGTAAGAGGGTGATAAGTCCTAGCTGGAATTCTATACTCGCTTTATGCAGGAAGTTGGGTGAGATAAATATAATGATCGCTTCCAACTTTGAAAAAAAAAAACTACCCTGGGAATCAGTATTTCTGTTTCTAAATTAAGAGATGGCTGCACAAAGAAGGGAAGTGACTGCTTAGAGTCATGCAACAAGCCTGCAGGAGATGGCTAAGTAAAATCTCATCGTCATGACTCCTGTCTGAAAAATCTTACACCTTGTTTCCTTCAAAGCAAAGCATGGCAAAATTACTGCTTTTTCATACAGAAAATTGCCTCTACAACAGCTCATGCTAAGCCATATGCTTGATTTTCTCTGTTTAGCAAGTTTCAGAGGCTGCCATAATCATTGCTGATTCAGCATACTTCCATACAATTCCAGTTCAACTTTTTGCATCAGTTATGATCAGAAAGACTGTATCTTCATAGGAGTCAACTGTAATTGGAATGGTGCAATGCCTTCAACTGTAACTTCTGCCTTTGGTCTCATTGTGGCAATTCCTGTATCGTTATTCAGTCAAGAGGACAACTAAGTATGCTGTACTTCCATTGGAATTTCCATGCAAATATCCAAATCCATTTCAGAGAAAGTGAAATTCTGATTAGGAATACTGTCCTGGAATACAGTGATGCTCAATTTAGTGGCAGAATCATGACTTGACCCCAGTTGCTTCATGTACTACATGGAGCACGGACTTGATCTAAAACTCACTGAATTTAGTTCCTGTGTTTGAGATGAGGCAAGTAGATGAAAATGGCACAGGGTTAGCATAAATGTTGTAGCCATTTGAGTCCCACAGGATCTCTGCTAAAAAATACTTAACCTTTTTAGTGTTGTTCTGCAAATGGTTGAATTTCACTCTGAATCTCACTTTGAAGTTAATAAAGTCATTTATCTCTTGCAAGGGAGATAAGAGGGGAAGAAAGGACATGGCCCTGGTAAAGGCTGACACATGGTCTAAGCGCTGGCAGAAGAAAAACTGCCTTAATGATTTCGAGACTGTTGTTGAACCAAACATCTTGTTCCCATAAGATGTTTTGCATTTATCTATAGACAACAACTGTATGATCATAGCTGAAATGCAGGTTATTCTATGATGTGTAGTACCCTTATCCAGCCAGAGATAACATTATTTTGCTTACCATACATGCCTCTAGAGCTGAAAAACAATCTGAGTCTCCACAGCACATTCCAGTATTGCTGCTTTTTCAGAAGGAATGTTCTTCTTCCACTCCAGCTTCAGCTTGGTACCTATACAACATAGGCATTGTGCCCTGCAAATACAGAACAAAACAAACTTTGAGGTTCCTTTAAACTAATACAACCATTTCTTCCTTCTAGCACATGCCTTTGCATAGATTCCTATTCTGCAACTGATATTTATTGATCTAGATTCATATGATCCAAGAAAAGCTTGACTGCATTGCATTGTGGTAAAATTATAAGGGGAAAAATTGGAATATGGGGGAGAAGGGAGAAGGAAAGCCAAGCTTTTATAACTCTTTGTAAACCTGGTTTATGTGAGCCTAGCCAACCCAGGGTCTAAATGATCTGTTACGCTTAAGAAGTGGATGTGAAAGGCAGCACTGTTGCTGAGCTGCTGGTGCCCCACAGAATCAAAATATTTCTGCTGAGCTACAATTTAAACAGTCATACTCCAATTATGGGAAGCAGCCCCTGTGAGGAAGCATGCTTTCCTTCTCAAAGCACTTCACCTTCAGCAAGTAAACATTCCTAAGTGTAATATTAAAAGCACTAAAGTTTATGTGCATTTTATTTTGTGCTAATAGAGCAATTAAAAATGCACACTGTCTCAACTTTGCATTTTTATTCTAAAGAGGTTTCACTGTTTTCCTGTGGATTCAGGTCTGATCTGCACATCACTATCTGTCAGCAGAACACAGACCTGTCCTGCCTTAGTGCTTTTATTAACGTAATAAGTAACTATTATGGGTTCTCTGTTATGACCAATTTCTGCTTAAATGATGAGATTGCAATTCCCTGATAATGTGCCTTGCTCTGGCACAACACTCCAACAAACCTTCTACCAGCTGAACTTCTCCTGCCTGCCACTTGTTCCTCTGCCTGCCTCCAACATATATGATATACTTTTACTTATCCTTACAGACTGCAGAATCAAACCGAGTAAAATAAGATTTCCCAAAACATGAAACTACATTTAGATCCAGACCCACTCATCATCTTCCTCTTCCACCCCCATACAGTGAAAGTGTCTGTACATTTGGCAGATAATAAAACCATCCCGCTAGAAACTTGTAGACTTTCTGACAGTGCTGAATACACCATGGGAGAGTAGAGAGACTTGTGCCAGCAACCAGGTAAAGTGTCCAGAGAAATGCACATGGTGATTGTGAGAAACCTGTATGGTGGTGGGTGGAGAGGGGGAACATTTATTCCTTTCCAGTGAATCTGTACAAAGAATTGTCAAGCGTCATATGAATCAGAACAGAGCTGAATTTTCCAAAAGATACATCCACACAAAGCGATACATTTTTCAAGGTCCTCAAGTCCTATTTACCAACATTTACACACACTCAGATTCTTGGAAAAACTCAACACTGTATTGATTTTATGTATATACATACAGAGGTGCCTGGCCCTTGAAAATCTGGTGTCTTTTCTGGATGTATAAGCCTTAAAATTCTGAGAGGAGATCTTTCAATAATGTGCTCAAGAGCTGAAAATTAATTTGAAATGGCATACGGCTTTTACACAGCTTCTCTGCAAAGAATTTCTCCATTATGGGAAAGAAAAGGGAAAGAACATCTGGAGGTCTGTTATAAAAAGGTTAGCAGGAATTAATTCAAGCTTTTTTTCCTCCAAAAGCTTCACGTAGGTTAGAATCTGAAAAGATCTGGGCTGAAGCTCAAAACTAAGGTGATGCTCTGCTCACTGGATCTTCTGCTATGTTCAAAGAAGTAGGGGAAGAAGACAAGACACACTGTGAGGATGGTTAACAACTGGAGCAAAATTCTGAGGCCACTAATTGATTTTTCATGTCTCAAGGTCTTCACCTGAAGACTTGCAGACATGCAGACAGGAAGATATGCTTTAGTCAAGCAAAAAGGTTCTTGGACTCATTGCTTAAGTAACCAGATGAGATTCTCTGGCCTTTTACACCAATAGTGAGGCTGGATGATCTAATGGTCCCTTCTGGCCTTAAAATCTGTGAATCTAGAATTACACACCACTATAAAACTTATGTAAGGGAAGGGAGACTAGAGGCCAAAGAATTACAAAGAGTATTTATAAGCCTGCTACAGTCATCACTAATGTACATGTAATTGGCAAAGCATTTACATCAGAGGCCAGTTGTAACACATACGTTTATTGAAGGCTTGCACATTTCATTATAACTGAATTACTGAACATATCTAAGCCATTTATAGTGAACTGTGGCAAACTCTAAAATAAAGTAAACACATGTGCAGGGGTTATTGATGTGGTATGGCTGTTCTGATATTTAAAGGCATTATAAACGATTTGCAAGGCATTTAATAAAAGTGACCTACATTTATATAGCGCCTTTTATCCTGAGGTATCCCAAAAATTCTGTACAAACTGTATAGCCTGCCACTGCATTACTCCAGGCTGACACCAGTGTGACTCTTCTGAAGTCAGCTAGATCGCAGTGCCATTATGCTGGAGTTAGGATGTGACTAGTCCAATCTTGCATATATAAATGGTGAAGTGAAGGGGAAGTAGCAGTTGTTTCACAGGTTTCACAGGACCTGAGTCCTTAAGAAGCCACTGGGTCATCTAATATGACATTTCATATTACTTAGGACATCTCTGGAAAACAGGCAGAGGATCTGGCATCTTTCCTTACCTGTCTGAGCACATATACCTTTCATGTCTGAGCATTGCAAGTCTCAAACCTCACATCTAAGTTTTTTCTTTTTTAGATATCTTTATTGGAAATAGGGACACTAAAACTGATCTCATCAATTTCATGTAGAGAAGCAAAATGACTTCTCTATGACCATTTCATATTTCCATTTCATGGCCTTTCTACCCTTTTACAAGATCCCATTCTCCCTCTTACTTTCAGCACTGCACTAAGAGCTCTTACTGGGATGGTTATTTGTAACAACATCTCACTCCTCTAAATTTCCAAGACAGAGACTCACAGCATGTGGGAATACCTTGCTTTCTTAGTCAGCAGTCTTAAAACTCAGTTTGTTGGAAGAGCACATACCCAGATGATTCCAATCACTACATGACAGAAACTTGCCTTCTTAATTTTTTACTATTTCATTAATCTTTATTACAAAACTAGCATTCAAAACTCTATTTCATTATTCAGTTTTTTGAAGAAAATATTAAATGGTATTGGAGCAAAAAACAGTCTGTGGGGATTCCTCCTAGTATCTCTTAACAAATAAATGTGATTTGTTGGTGATATACCATTTAATACTTCCTTTTAATTCCAAACAATACCAATCTGTGCTAAAGGATCCTTCAGCCCTGGTCTCCATCTGCATCTTGTGTAAAGAAAGATATGTGAGCAGGGAGTGAACTTCCATGCCCTCCACTAGATGCTCCAATTTCATGATTGGAGGATTACGTCTGGATTGGGCCAAGTGATGGGACATTACAAGAACAACTACCCAGGAATGCAGCCAAAGCCATGTACGCTGTATCAGAACACTCCTCATATTAAATACATCAACAATCCCATCAGAAAGAGATAATATGTTGACTCTTGGAGATATGCTTTTAGAGAAGCGAAAAGGAATTACTCTTTTGACCAAAGCTACCATGTGGTAAGCCACAGTGGAACTGTAGCAAAACCCCAGCATTAAAATTCCTGAAAATAGCATTATGGCATCTTTAATTGACATTAAATGGTCAGGATATAATTTTGGGGCTTCTCCAAAAAAGTTACCTGTAGCAGCCCAAAGCCCATAAGGCTCTGGCCTCTAACACATCAACATTTTTTCCTAGCACAGGAAGGACCTTTCTAACAAGACTTCAAACCAAGTGCTAATAGCCTTTACATTTACTTTGTGAGACTGTTGTTCAATAATACAGCATGACCGCTGGTATACAGAAGCCTGATAATGAAAACGGAATGCCAAAATACTCCATTTTTTTCAACTCTCTGGAACAAATAAAAGATGTTACTTCTCCCTGCAAACTATGCCTGTCATATCATTATGTCTTCATCACTACAATCACATTACTAATGTAGACTGCATTCTGCTGTAGTACGCTGATTGCATAATGCTGAACTTTATTGATAATAAATGCATATTCTCACTATATTCTGCAATTAAAAAAAGTCAGCAATGTGGGCAAAATGATGTGCTTAAGATATAATATACTCACCCTCATCTAAAGATAGCTGTTTAGAATACTCTTAAATTCACTGTTAAGGGTCACAATACTGGTTTTACAGGATGAAATACTCTAAAATACTCTGAACTGGACTAGGTAAGTGATCAAGGCAGATGACAATAAAGGACCCTCTACTTGCATATTGTGAAGATCCTTTATTACGTAACATTCATAAAGTATTTTCCCCTCTCGTTCTCACTAGTGAAAAATCTAGCAGACCAAACATACCTGGAGTGATATGAGGTTCTTTTATCCCATTTTTGGGGGGGAAAGATCGGAGATTTGCCATGTTGTGGTTTGGGTTTTTTTAAACAGGACATTTCTTAGACCTCTTTAGATCACAGTTACACAAACAATTTCACTGGTATGACCAAAGGGCTGTGATGTCTAGCAGGTGGCAAGAACAAGCAGCTGACGGATGTAGACAGGCTTGGCAGGGACAGGAACAGGAACCCCTTACACTCAGCTGTGAAAGGATTTGTAAAATGGAACTGCAACCTCAGGAACTCGAACATGCTAAACACTAATGACAAATCAATGAGAGACTCAGGATGTTCTTAGATAAACACATTCTCCGGTGCCAAAGCTGACTTAAGAAGTTCCTGCCCTCCGCTGCACCTGCTAACTCTTTTTCTCTTCCTCCAGCATTGCCAGTTGTATCACTGAAATGTGTCAGATTAAAATGAAAACTTTTAACCCTGTTTTAGTTCTGGTTAATAGAGTGGCTCCCCAAGCTGTTGTCATGTAAGTGAAGGGCTGGAGCATGACACCACAGGAAGAGACAGATGGGCGAGAATGAAGGGGAGTGTGTGTGGGTACCTGAACAACATAATTATCACAATGGTAAATACACATCTCCTGAGCTTTGGTATAGCTGAGTTTGATACCACACTTCATCTGATCCAACGTCTCCTGGGAATTCATGAATAAATTCTCCCTGAGTTCAATGGCCTTTGAATGAGGCCCCAAAAGCAGGTACTGTGCGACAACAATTTTATCCCCTTCTGCCTAAAAGATTTTGTCAAAGAAACAAAACTATTCAGAAAAAAAATCAGACTCTCCAGAATGTAGATCTCCTTAATCATTGTTATTTTCATTGTCCCACATTGTACTGTTGCTACCTTTAAATTTCAACGTTTACCTTTACCTCTTAATTTTATACTCCTATCCATAGATTTATTACATAGATTCATGCGGGTTTACAGCTGCCTCACACAGTCTACGAAATTTCAAACACACTTGTTTAGACTATGAGCTTGTTTATTCTGGACTATGATGACCAAATACACTCTCTGAAGCTAATGTGATTAGCTTGGCCAAGCTGATTAGGACAGAAGAATGCCAGGAATTCCTCCTCCAGATGTATCCTGCATCGCTCAGAACTTTCTCCAGCCGGAGCATGGTTCCCAAGCTCCACCTAACTGCACATAGATGGAGAAAATCCCAAGATATAAAATTACTGAGGCAGAAGGAGAGGTGGGAGAAGGCAATGATTGCCTTAGACATGTTCACACTTAACAGAATTAATGTTTACTGATACAATGGAACCTAAACAGGCAGGCCCATCATTTAATGTGTTAGACTTTCAGACCTTTGACTCTTTTATGGTTAATTAGCCTTTAGCTTAAGAAAGCCCCCAGGTCATAGAACTTCCATCAGCTCTGAATTCAAAGCTTTGCCCTCTCTCACCCTGACAGTTTACAATGTAATGATGATTGATAGCCAGATGAAAGCATTAGCTGGGGCCTGTCTTTTTGCATTGTGCTGGGAGAGAAGTGTAATGATCTATAGCTGCCATGGTTTCAGAAACCATTTTGGTTGATTGTGACCTTAATTACCCACTTAAGCAGGCTTTGGCCAAATTGATTTTATACTGCTTTATTCTACAGCAGGTTAAAAATTAACCCTGCAATCTTAGATGCATTTTACAAGGTTTGTAGTCCCTTGTTACCTAAAAAGCTCCTAGTGAATACGATCTCAGGCTGATATTCATGAACTCAAATAAAAAGGAGAAATGATACCTTTTAACAGTGACAGATTTATACTCTGAGAAGATATTGGGCCATATACTTAGCTACTATCAAAGTTATACTCAAATGACCAAAGATCTTATTACATTTAGTTAGTGAGCAGTATGTGAGCTAGATTCCCACCCAAACTAAAGCATTTTTGCTTAGTCCCAGGAATCATAGGCAGCTCGAAAATGCTCCAGACAAGCAGCAGCAGATGCTGTTGGGATGGAAAAACTGCACATATACAGGAGCGAAGTGGCTGACTTTATTAGTATAAGTAGCATAGAGATCAGATTGGCAGAGTATTTGGAGCAGGAAGCATCATACTTCCTCTCAAGAAGTCCAGCCTTCCCTATGTCACATAAGGAACATTCTGTATGAAATGTTTCTAGAGAGAAAAAAGGGAGAGATGATTGTAAAGACACATTATCCTTTCCCACATGAAGAGAACCCTCCAAAACAAGGCAAGGGACAGGAGACAGAAAGATGGGACTTTCTCACCCCACACTCTTTGCTTACAGGGTAACACTCAGAACATTGCTGATTGCTACAGCAGGACTGAAATTATAGTCAAGCTCAAACTTGTCTTACATCCTCTGTGAGAACAAACGTTTTCTGACAGAAAGAACTTGAGTCTACACTGCCTGATTGCAAGCTCCCACGTGCAGTGGGGAGGAGGCATGGTAACCCCATTCTAGATCTGTTCTTATTGTTCAGCCAATGTGAGCAGATAAGGTGTCATAGTATCTTTCCTAAAGGAGTCTTAAAACTGTCTTTCACAAAAGGTCTGTATTTGCACACAGTCTGTGCTCCTACGGGAACACTGGCAAATCCACGGAGCTATAGGCACTCCATATGTAGGTAGTGTGGACCGGGGAGGCTGTTGAGCTCTGGCCTGTGCCCTAGTCCAGCTGACTGCAATGTACTGCAGACATAACTTAGCTCCTGTGCAGGAGACAACCAAAATCTTATGTATCATACAAATACATGGTATTTCGCATTTCTTCACTTTAATGTGATCACGATTCTTAAATTTTGTCTATAAACCACCCCAAAACCTTCTTTTTTACACTGATGACATTTTCTAACTGGGATAGCTGGCTCCCTCAGGTTATAGACTAGGGACCAGACAGCATGTTCACTCTCAGTTGTAACCTGCTCACAGAAAACTATCTGAAGGCCTCAAGCAGAAAGAATCATATAAGTATTCTGCTTACTGACATACCAAGAACCGTAAGACATTCCCAGAAAACTTACTAGCACAACAGGGAGCGTGGAAGCAAGGAAGGAAGGATTAAAAGAAGAAACAATTTTTAGGTATGGCTTTGCAAAATAGCTGTTGCTCACTGCTAGAGACACAACAGGGATGCTAACCATCCTAACTGACTCCATAGCAATGACATATTCCAGTTGGTGCAAGTGTCTTTACATGCATTTTCAACAAAGCCTTGATAAGCTGAAATATCTGTTCCATAGAACAAAGTACACTTTTGGCTTGTGCTGAGCAAGCTCTGAATGATGCTTTTGCCACCTGTGTTTTACGGAAAGCACTTTCTGTTCTGTTTTATTACACCTGACACTGATCTCCACATGGCCCTGTTCTCTGTGAGAGAGAACAGCTGTTTGATGTCAGGAAGAGGCCTTCCTCAGCCATTATTTGGGTGCAGCTGCATCCCAGCACTTGCAGCTGATACTACTTTTAAGTTCCATCTTAGCTTTCCAACTATTCATTTTATTCCCACTGTCTTCTACTGTATTTTTTGCTTTCTTCTAACTTAGCTTTAGAGACCTCCCTATTTAAAGGCCTGGAGCAAAATGTGTGATTTTGCCTCTCAACTGAAAATTATTCTAGCTCTATCCTTTACAATACTGGTGATGAGGTTTGAACAGATAGATACCCATGAGATTCCAAATTGAGGGTGCTCTTATCTGGGGATTCTTTATTCTACAGGGTGCAGTGCATTTGAAGCCCAATGTCTTTGTTGATCAAGCTTGCAACACTCAAATTTTCTGGAATTGTGCTCAATTGTATGTGTAGTTCCTTTTGGCCAAGTATAGCAACCGCCAAAAATTCAGAGCGCTTCCCTCTAACTCTTAGTCTGAGGTGCTTACACCTTAAAAAGACAATATTCTGTGTTATGGCTGCCTTAAGTAAAGAAAGATACTTGTAAAGCTGATCTAAACAATCCACCCAGATGAAGAAAGCTCTTCTTAAAATCACTGAGATAAACACTGAAGGTATTTTGCTGTTGTTCCCTTGGGCTGTCTTAGCCTCCTCAATACAGTAGTCTATCTGGCCTCCAGTGGAAAATGACCCCACTTAAAGTCCCTTTGCATCTTGCTGGTAGAACCCCATTAATATACTGCAAGTCTTTGGCCCTCTCTAGTGATCAGTCCACATGGAACAGCTCTTGAATGCCATTTCTTCAAAGGAATAAAAGTAACCTTCACCTAAAGGAATAGATGTACACATACCTGAATACCCAGATCCTCATTTAATTTCCTTGAAATAACTATGGATTTCATTTTGGATCTGCCAGAAGACACTGACATCATCTTGCTCGTCTGTTTCTAAGTTAAAAGTGACCCACTTAGCACATTTATTTCCTGGAGTCAGTAAGGGACCCCGCAGCAGACACATACAGATTAAACTGCCTTTATATTGGAAATGTTTCTGTTTAAAATGCAGTTTTTGGTTAGAGTGTTCTCACATGTGCCATTGCTTCCTCCACATAAAAGAGGGAACTTTGATACTCCCGTTTGTGAAACACATCACCATGCATTTTAATAATCCCAGCACAAAACTGCTAAAGTTAAACCAGCCCCCTGGCCTCTATATTGTTTGATTATTGACACATGCAGCGATTCTGAAATCTACTTGTGACTTTATCTGGATGGGATGAAGAACAGATTTGCTTAAATTCTTGGTGACAGAAGTATAAGAAGGATAAAGGAGAGGTTATTTTCCATCACAACTGTTACTTGCTTAAAAAAATCTTCCCCAAAGCAAAGTTATAATGTGATATCTTGGAAGAACACTACTCCATTCTTCGTTGAAACACCCTTTAACTCCACACCAGCAAGATAGAATCATATTAGCTAGCTAAGGACTCTAAAGATACTGATCAGATCGTTTTAAATTTCACTGAGGCTAGAGCTGGGAAAGGTTAAGACGCACTTCCCTGCAAGAAAAGTAGAACAAGTTTGCTGCCAGGCAGCCGTAAAAGCTACCCATAATGTTGATAACGCCTTATTGATTCAAATAACTACTTTGATGAAGCCACTTCTTTTTTTCCTGCAATCCTTCTGCTGCGGGCTGGAAAGGTAATGCCAAAGGAACACATTTGGCAGTTGGAAAAATATTCCATGAACACAGGAACATTCAGCAGAGAAAGAGAGAGAGATTGAGAGAAGCGGGTGATTGAAACCAGATGAAGCCAGCTCGTGATCACGGCTTCCACTGCTGAATAACTAAGTCCATGTAAAACTGCCAGGCTTTCCCTCTGCCGTGTGAGAAACCCCAGGGAAGACCAAGCCTTTGTCTTCTTCTGACACATGAAGCAGTGAGGATATTACCAACTCATAGATGGTCCACAATATCCATCACTCTCTTTGGTTCTGGTATGTCTTGCCACTTCTAGACACGGGCAAATTATCAGGAAATCATTATACTAGAAGCCTGTTGATTGCAGATCAACAACTCCCCCAGTGCTAATCGTGGCTACCTACTAGGATTTTCTACTCTTTGGATGCCACATAGGGGAAATACCCCTATCAAAAGCTGTAGTATTAATCAAATGCAGTTTGGCTTATGTGTTTATCACTGAAGCATCTGGCCCCAGTAGAATTAGCAGGCAGTATGTATGTAGCCTGGTAGGCAGAGCGTTATAGAGAAACTCAGCACTTCGGGGTTTTTCCCTAGACTCCAGGGCTTTAAATAATCTTGGAGATGTCACTTCTCCCTATGCTTCATCTACTCCATTAAGAGCTACACAGATAACAAACTATCTAGCTGAAAGGCAACTTACCTGTGTTCATGCAAGTTGCAGTCACACCTTCGACTACAGACAGGCATACTCATAGGTTTTAAGTCAGATTCAGACCATGACACTTTCAAACTTCCTCCTACAACTGGACAGCCTGGTGGAAGCTAGAAAATCAGGCATCCAGCTGATTCAGAAGAATACAGGATCATACCCACAAAAATCACAACTTTAAACATTATTCACTAATGGCATGAATATCTGGGACAGAAGAAGGAGGTTCTCCCAATACTGGCCCCTTAAAATGGCATTAGAAAGAACATGAAAAGGAGAGACAAAATGTGATACTTGTCATAGATGTCCAGAAGAGCATTACTTATGACATTTCCATCAGTGAACAGCCCTCCACAAAGATTTAGTAATTTTAGCACTTTGAAAAAGAAAAGCAATAATGGCTCGAATGTTCTTCTGAGTCTTCCCTTGTAGGAAAGTCAGCCAAGAACATTCCCAAACCTTTTTGACTTAATTCCCACTGCAGCTTTATAGGAGCAGAGAGGGTATCCTCACAGTTGTCATGCTGATAATTTGGTAATTGACATACGATTATAGGTACAGAAATCCAGACTTCTAAATGGAATTGGCACCAACCTGTACAAATTAAATATTTTACCTCAGTTTTAACCTCGAATGGTAGAGTTAGGGAAATTATATCACCTTGTTATGCAATGCTGGTCATGAGGTGTCATGTAACCCGATCCACAAGTGACATGTAATCAAGACCGCAATTCCAGGGACAGTGAAACAAGATGACAGCCCTCTTCATTCCCATTGTTTCTACTCAGAAACTTTTCAGCTACAGACAACTTCAACATTTAGTATTCCAAAGCAAAACTGCTGATTTATGCTGTATCGAGGTGCTTCAAAATACCAGTTTAATTATGTTCAGACAAGCTGAACAGCCCAAGTGAGTAAATGCAATGCATAATGTAGACCACTCGAGGGAGTATATGAGTGGCAGATGAAAAGGTCAAGATGATCATACATCTGTGAACTACAAACAACAATTTCCCTATTCAATAAATTAAAACAGTAGTACAATTGCCAAAGTGCTCTTTTCTGAGAAGGTCAGACAGGGCATCATGTTTCATTAAACGATCTCGTAAAAGCTGCTTCTAATAATTAAATACTGTTTGAAAGATGATTATGCAGGCTGAGGCACTGGGTTGGTGCCCATGACCTGCAATCATGTCACCCTCAGTTGGATGACTGCTGGAAAGGGGAATGTGCTGTAAAGGCTGGCTGACGCATTTGGCTTCAGAGTTTTTACTGATGGAGAACTACTTCAATTGAGTATTTATTTTCTCCATGGAAGACAAGGTGTGATCAACATTTTTCATTTAATATTTTCTGATTTTCTTGCTTACATTTCTCCCATTGAAAGAGGGGGTAAAGGCAATTATTTCACTCTAATACATTCTTGCTTCATTTTTTTTTTTAAGAATACAAATGTCAGCTCTTCAAAAATTAAACAGAAGCATTTTTCTCACATTAAGGTTCTCACACAAAATAAACTTGCCTTTTTCAGCTGACTCTGCTAGCAACAGAATTACTGTCAGGACATGTCTTGGAAGGTAAAAGCTTACAATGCAGGTGCACCTGAAAATACCTGCACCTGCAAAGGGCTTGAAAGATGAAAAATGCAAGAGCAAGAGGAAAGCAAGAGAGGCAAGAGGATATATCCTGTTCCTGCAGCTCCTATTTGAGGGCAAGGACAGGGCCTGGAACTGACAAAGCTCAGTGGTGATTTTACCTGTGCACACCTGGAGATTCTCATCTTTCAAAAGAAGGAAGGAGATTCGGCCTCTCTATCCCTGCTTTCTGGCTACAAGAGGGAAACAAGCTGTGCTATGCAAGGAAGCAGTATCTTACATGCTCCTTTTGTCAACTGCCACCGCCAACAGCCTATGCAACTAAGGATCATGTGCTCTTGCAGAAGGTGGGCCTGCAAGACCAGCCAATGCAACAGCAGATGAAGCAAAGGAAGAAGCTGAGTAAGTGTTCAGGGGAATGCTGCTGGAAGTTACAGGACTGAAAATTCCCAGTCTTTCTGCATTCTGATGTTCTGGTCATTTTTTTGTCCTTACTAACCACTGGGGGGGATGACAGAACCTCCTCTGCTCAAACTCCACTAAAAATCCTCTCTTCAGTCTCAAAAACATCTGGCTTGTATGCTGCAAGAACAAACTTACTTTTTAATCTATTTATTTTAAAATAGACAGGATACCGAACCAGCACGAGTGGGAAAAAGAGATGCAACCTAGAGCTTCAAGCTAAATCCCATGAAACAAAACCACTGAACTGCTGCAACTGGGGCAAAGTCCACACTTAGCTTTTACATCTTCAGTTTCCAACAGGAAAGACAGAGGATGCTAAACCAATGTTGGGAGGAGTTAAAGAGAGAGAGAAAATCAGACTTTTTTTTTTTTTTGTAAACAGATGCTGCAACTTTCATATCAACAGGAATTTACAATCTTAAGTTAGTCTTAGGTATGTCACAAGAAAAACAGAGAAACACAAAGATGGTTTCTCCTTCTTAGTGTTCCTGTCTGAAACCCAAGGACAGGACACAGAATTTGCCCTGGTTCAAGTAAGAGGGACATCTTTCAGCACTGTTACAGAATTTCTGGGAACAAAAAATAGAAATTGGAGAGAGGAAAACTTATGGGGTTACCTAACTCACCTGCGTACTAAAACAGAACTCCACAAACCTCTAATATAGTCTCCGAGGTGTGAACTTCCTTGACTGGGATATGTATGGTATTTGTCTATACTTGTATTATTACCATACAATAATTTCCTACAATGTGGACAAAAGTCGATAAAATCCATGTTGACAGTTCTGAGAATATTTTCCATTTGGGTTAGAAAGAATCTGCAACCTCCTCAACACCACTGAAAATAAGACAGAGGAATCCCAATTTGCATGCAGACAAACAGGTATCCCAAAGACCTCTTCTGATAGTCTCCATCTTAGCTTCTCTGAGGCAACCTGTGCAGGTTGTTTGTTACGTTAACAAACTTTCAGCAGTACCAGTCAGTGGATTCAATATGCATGCCCCATTCCTGTGACTCAGGGTGCTACCACCAGCTCAGGCCAGGTCACAGGTGCCACCTCTTACATCCATTGTTCTCCTATGGCAACAAATATTTGCACTTGAGGTGCAGTGATGATGGATTCTGCTTTGTTCTATGTCATAGCTAAAACAGGAAAGAGGAAATCCCTGCCCCATCCCTCTTTTCCTCTTACCTCATTTTCCTCTCTCTTTCTCCTGTTTGGAAAACAGTCTAGCTTGCAAAAGGCCTATAAAAGATAATTTCTTCCTGCTGGTGACAAGCAATGGAATAATTTCTGCTAGCATAACAAATGGAGAAAGCAGATAGTGATGAACTTATTCGTTTACAACCAGGTATCACTGACATCAATGGCAATGCTCCCCTTGAATTTCCGTGGCAGAAATGTGGATCTCAGCTGGTGAGACAAACATCCTCTTTAATCCACCCTACAGACAGTAAGTGCCACAGGAGGGAAAGGCAGCACCTTGCAAAAGTGGGAAGATTAATGAAGGTGGCACAAGGAGAGATTTTTCCAAAAGTGACTGATGTTCCAAAAAGAAAGTGATGGATTTCAAGTCAAGAGTAGTACAGCAAAAGTAGAACTGACCAGAAGTACTCCAACAAAGTGTTTTCCCTCAGAACTTGCTGATTTAGTCAAATTAAAATATTCTGTATAAACAGCTTTATTCCCAATCTCTGAAAGGTTCCCATTACTTTGAGACAATATCTTCTGAAGACTCAAAATTATTTCCCAGAACTAAAATTCACTTTCAGAGCCAGCTTTATTGCTTGCAAATCAAGCATGCTACAATGAGTCAGGAACTTGTAACCCTAAAACTGAATTCTGAGAGTCTTAAAAAATGAGATTAAATGCAAAAATAATTCTTAATTAATTTGGTTTTGAGCTTTGAGCTATCAGGGTTCAATGGTGTCAAGCTGTGTTATACATTTTTTTGCACCCAGAAAAGCAGGATGTTATTTAAAATAACTAAAGATGAAATTTCATATGACTGTGGGAGCTAAAGAAAGACACCTTGACAAACATGAAAAAAAATAATGAAGCTATTCAGTTCCACAGAAGTAAGATGCATCCAGAGAGCTGTGCAAGATCAGCCGATAAAAGCTTTGTTTTATATTAATTAAACAAAAAAGCTTTAAACAACAAAAATAATGCCCCTCAAAAAAAAGTGTGCCATCCTTTTAAATAGAGTACACACCCATTGCTTTTACTAGGGGATTTAAGAAGATTTGACCCATCTGGATGCCTATCTCTCTTAAAAATTGTGGCAGCTAAATATGCATTCATGTCAGCACATAGAAAGAAAATTTCATTCATGAAGATCTGACTCTATAATGCTTTCCTGGAATGACTGTTTAGTCGAGATTATGAAATAACATTTAAAGTATGGTCTTGTTATTGATCTGTGTCATCCTTTGACGCAGCAATTAATTCAGGTGATGTCAAAATTAAAGTACACGGTTCCAACAAGCAAGTAAGCCAGCACACACATCTGGAGTAACGCTGGCAAAACACAAGGCTGGTTTTAAAAGATACTGATGCTGTGCAGTGGCATGGGAGCACATCTGCCATGTAAGCCAGTTCAATCGGTCTGAAGCAACAGTTTCTCACACCTCATAGGGGTCAGCAATCAGTGGTATGCCCAGAAAGAGACCCAGGGAAAAGCAGCTGCCTCAGACTTGCTTTCTTGCTGTTGTTCTTCCTACTTCATGTACTACAACTGTCCCATACTTCCTGCTCAAAAGTACTGGTAGTATCATGTAGGTGTTACTTGGGACTCCTAAGTGGGCTTGGACTCTGCTGTGCTCGGCTCTGCACATACAGACAGCAAAAGACAGATCCAGCTCTACAGAGATTCCCATCTCCAAATACAAGACGAACATAGAGTGAAAAAGGGAGGCGATGCATGAAAAGAAGTGGGCTGAAAAAGAGGGCTGAAGGAACTCCAGGGGTCAAAGTATTATCTGACTTGAACTAGCAGGATTTCAATTGTATTCAATTCCCTGCCCTGAGCTAGACTTTACACATGATCATGGATTGCTGCTTAGGGCCTGTGACCATTCAGATCCTGAGGCCTCCAATTTCCAGTGTGGATTTGGGCCTGACCTGCCATATGCTGTGGTTCTCGATCAAAATAAATCCTTACTGATGCTCAGGCCTCATAGCCTGCCTGGCCAGAGATGGTTGATCTGCCACCTTCCTGCCACTGGTTTGAAATGTTCTCTGGAAGGCCAGAATTAGGATTATTTTGGAGACAGAGTTACGTTGGAAAGGACAGACCAAGTCCTGTGTATTTCGTAAACTATTGCCAAAATCTTCTTAAACTTATCCATCAAAAGCTGGTTGGGTGGGGTTTTTTTTGCAGCTGAAACCATCAGAACCTCATCATCATGAGGAGAAGGTGGGTAAGTAAGAGGGAGTGAGAAGCTGTCATTACCTTGAATCTCAGCTGAAGCACAAACCACAAAAAATAATCAGCCTTTGGGCTTAGCGGCCACATATCCCAATGCAAATATTGATATTTTGCAGTACAAGTAGCTATTGAGAGATTAATAGCAAGGGGAACTAATTCAGAGGCCAAGCAAGTTAGTAGACATTGAAGGGGCCTGATTTAACCCTCCCTTATATTGTTACAAACTCCCTTGATTTCATGGGACTAATTCTTAATTCATAACAGATATAGCAGAACGAGAACAGTGCTCTGAGCCTGAACTAATATGCTAGATGCCTCACAGCCTGTGTCCTCAGCAGGTGTACACCAGTATAACCCCACCAAAGCAATGGGTAACATTCCCAGCTGGTGTAAATCAGCATGGCAGTACTGACATCACTGCTGATTTACTCTGAAATGAAGGACCTGTATGTACATATTTCAAATTCCTGATGCTTTCCTTTTGCTAAAATGCAATCTGTTCGGTTGCAGGATCATGGAGGACAGAGATGGAGGAAAGCATTTTAAGCTCTCCCCTTTGTTCTGATGGATTGTACAAAAGTGTCTCTATTTGCTTTATTGCTCTCTAAGGACTTCTCTTTTTCTTTTTTCTTTTTTTTTTTTTTTTTCAGAACAGCAGGCAAGTGTTGGGAGAAGGGATATGTAATTAAAGTAAAACATTAAAACGTCACGTAGCAATTAAAAAATAAAGAGCCGCTGTGCTGTTTGACGGTGTTTTTCCACACATGTAAGCCAGGCAATCATTGGCATATCCAAGCCCAACTTTTGGAAAAACAGAATCCCCCTCATCTACTGTGCTGCCTTCAGCTGCTAAAAAAGAAAAAACCCTACAAAAAATCAAAACAAAATAAAACAAAGAACATGATACCACCTGTGTACATAAGCAGAGATAATGATCATTCTGAATGCAAAGACATGCATCTTTTTGTTGTGAAAAAACCTGGGGGGAAGGAAGAAAAATATTTTATTAACTTAGTAATAAGGAGTTTCCACAGCTAAGGTAATACATGATAATATGGACTGAACAGCAGCCCATTGTTTGAGAGCAGAATGGAGCCCTGTATGGGATCACTGCTGGATTCTGTACACCACAGATGGAAGGGAGGAATTACACCCTGGATTTGGGGGGTGGAGGGTGGTATGCATTTCTTTTACAGTTCTATCGGCCTTGCATAAAGGTCAGTAAGTCACACACTCAAACACAGGCGCACAAACACTTGCTCACGCATATACACATTGAAGCTCACATAATCTGTCAGAGCTGGGAGGCAGCTTGTGTAAGCTGAAAGTTTAATGAGTGCCCGACACTAAGCTAACAAGGTTTTCAAACAGTGGCTAACAAAAAACAGGGATCAGAGAGACTGCATTTGGTGCCAAGATATTTGTTTTAATATTAACAAGGGCTGAATTCAGGCAATAAAAGACAAGGAGGAAAATAATATCTTCTGAAAGTGCTGAAAGCCAAGCAGGTCAATATATTTGAAACAACATATGTGTTTAAATGAGAGATTTTTTTTTTAGCATAAGAAAGAAAATCCATGAATATGAAGCAGAAGTGAGTGGTTAGCAACACAAAAATTTCAGCAAATATGCACAGAACTAAATTCATTTTCTATGCTACGTATCTTTAAAATTTGACCTAATATTAGCTGTGGTGTCTTTTTTAGTACAACAAACCAGATCCCCCAAGAGAGTCATGGTACATTCCCACAAAGGTCAGGATAAGATAGATTAATAAGAGTGCCCATTTTAATACTACCGAGGATCTGGGTCTCTGTTACTAATCCACTGCCTAGTTAAGTAAAAAAATGTTGTTAAGACCTTTACTATACTTCCTAGGCTCTTTTGAGGATTTAGGATCTAGGCTTAGAGCTTTAAGACATGCCAATGGTGAATGACCTACAAAGCAATTAAAAGAAAGTACACCAATAATAGGCACAGAGAGGTTGACAAGGATGGTGAGAGGTATCATACAACTTCCACAGGAGAAGAGAATATATAGATTAGGACTCTTTAGGCTGGAAACGTTATGACTAAGGAGAGACATGCTAGGAGTCTGTATAATGATGAATAATGTGGAGAAGGCAAACAGGGGATTAGTATTCTATAGCATAAAAATTAGAGTGTGCCTCCCCCTCCCCCCAGTTAAAGTCTTTTGAGGACATATCTATGTCTGTGTCTAAGGACATATGTAGCAGATAAATAAGTACTACATAGTACATAATTCAGTAGTGAAACATACATGTGGAGGTTAGGAGCACCACTGAGTCTGAAAAAATATATACGCATTAATGGAAGATAGATCACATATCAGGCAATAAACATGTCAGCCTGGGTGCAATCTTTCACTCAGGAGATCCTTAAACTCCTGATGACTGGAAGCTGGGATGATCGAAAAAGGTAATGTTTATCTCATGCTTGCTCTGCTTTTTTTACGTTCATAAAAGCATAGCTACTGCCCGTGCACCTCACTGATGGAATGATTAGGAAGAGTAGAAGCAGCTTCCATTACACTCCTGACTCTAACCCGTACAAGTAAATTTGATACCACCATGAAACTCCAGTGAGTTGATTTTGATTAACACCAGAATGGGAAAAGCAATTTCAAGCTTTGCATTTTGCTTTCTCATGCAGTAGGGAAGTTCTCCTGAGATTATTTTTCAAAGCTGAAACCTTCAGAAATATATCAAACGAACAAGAATTTGTCGTTTGGAGAGTTTTCAAGCAAAGCATATAGAATGGCTCTCATCTCGCTCGCAAAAGGTATGAACTTTCAAAAGTACTGTTATCAGAACCCAGATGAAAATCCAAGAAATTTTCAGGCAGGCACAGGCAGAAGCACAGAGTAAGCTTCTCATCCTGAGGCAGCTCTGTTGTTTTTGTGCGTATTACAATACCATGAATTGTGGAAAACTGAAGGAAAACTTGGAAGTCACAAATTCAATGCACTATTTTACATTTTATTTTAATTTGGGCAGCTTTTTCAGCAGGCTGAAAAGCATTTCAGACTGAAATTTGAACCAGTGTGACCTGTGTTGCTAAATTCACCTGAAGTTTGGTATTGTATTCCGCATACACTCAAACTCTACTAATTCCACTTTACCATCTAATCTGCAATATACAGTTTCAGATTCCCAAATGATTCAAATATTCATAGCAACATGAGTTACAGTAGTTAAGGATCTGGTCAACATACAATCAGAGAATGGTCTTTATTTCTTCATTCCTTTCCTGCTCCTCCACTCAAAGGTAGATAATCAGATAAGTGTATGGAATCTTGGAAAGGTACTGCCAGTCTTCGTACTGTTTTAATGCTTTGCAAAATGTTTTCCTGAAGACACAGTGCCTTATCCCTTATGGAGTAAGAATTTTTTCAGATTGCCTAGGCTTACCCATTTAAAGGCCTAACTGATACACCAGCCACCCAAATATTCTAAGAAACAGAGATTCAGCACAAGCTGCAGACCACATTGGCTGTAAACGATGCCGAAAAAATACTCCGTCATACATCTGGAACGTTTGCTCAAAGATAGAGTGTGCCCAGCCCAAAGTACAGTTTTCTTACAGTTCTCTGAGCTGTCTTCACAGTGTCCTCTTTGGAGTAAAAGATGGGTGCATTTGCCCCTAGTAACTTTTGCTCTGAAGGCATTCAAAGATAAAAACAGACCTAGCACAAGTGATGGCTGCTGCCGTCATAATCAGGTTCGCCATTGAAAAATGCTTGCAAAAGACTGTACCAGTGAAAAGATATTCATGTGCTGATGCTATAATACGACTTGCAATGTTATCAAAGTCTCACCTATCCAAATCTATATTTAAAATGTGACTATACCTAATTTCAGAAGCTAAATGGAATTGAGCTTCTTTATAATGGAAAAGGAGACCTCCCAGTGCACCTGGGATCCAAACCATGACTTTTTCCCTCTGATTCTGCTTAGTACTATCACTGCACTGCTAGAGATGTTGTACATCAGAGGAAGTTGTAAACTGTGGCCAAGAGTTACTGATGCAGTTTTTAGACAAGAGTCAAATTACTAATACAACGTTCAATTAAATTTTCAAACATGTTCATATACCTGATATCATCAGAAAGCATGTAAGTGTGCTCCAAGCCTAGACAACCTAACCAGCTAATGTGATTAAAATATATCCGTTTCCATGCTCAATGATGCACAAAGAAATGATGTAGCTGACAGTACTCTGTCTTTGAATCATTAGCGTGAATGACCAGATATCAGTTTGCAGTTGTGTCACCTGAGGATGAGACCATTGTCTAAATTATTGACCAATATTGTTTCATTGATTCCCTGAGTACCCCGGCATTTCTGTACAATGCAGCCAGTCCTCAATTTTTGGTAATTGCCTTCAGCTTCTTTTCTTCAGCTTTCCTTAAACCGAATAATGGGGGGAGTACATGCCAGTTCTTGTGACGGTGTAGAAAATCAGAGATTTTGGGGGACTTTTTGACAAACACCATTTTGAAAATATGTTGAGCTTTTTGTGGACACACAGCCATTTCAAATAATTTTTAGACCCAAAGGCTTCCCAGGTTCTTCAGTGAGGGAAAGAGGGAATGAAGAGGAGAGAGAAAAAGAGAAGAGTCAGTTAACACGCACTGGCAGTAACACTCAAGCCATGAAATACCTCTAAAAGATTAAAGTAAAAGCTGACAAGGCAGCAACTTCATCTACAATTTAAACAAAATTTGGTTATCCCAAATCTATAATTCAATTACAAAGCTATGTCATTTCTATCTTCTTATATGGATGTAACAGCTGGAAACTACCAAAAGTACTGGCAGATGTCTAAATGCCTTTGAAAGTAAATGCCCTAGGAAAGTACCAGGGATTAAGTAGAATGAATTTAAATCAAATTCTTAGATCAGTCTGAGTTCAGCAACCTTTTATTTCTAAAGTTATTCTACAAAGAAAATGGAAATATCTAGGATGTGTTGTAAGTGAAGCCAGAGCATTTGCAACAGCTGACATGCCATTAGGCAACTGAAAAAAAATATGTAAAAGGAGATGTCTGGAAGAATCACCCCACTGAACAAGTGAAGAGAAAACTTTTGCAATCTACTAATGTGAGCAGCAAGGAAAATAGCTGGGACTTTTTCTTGCCCATCTGATAACATAGTAAGAATTAACTTTATACAAATGATCTATCTGCACTCAGAATTCCATGTGGAAATTTTTATGCAGTAGCTACTGAACTATAAATTTACATCTTATTCAGAAATGATTCCATGTAGTGAAATTTCAAACTATAGATTTTAAGAGATACTGTCCTTTTTTGTGATTTTACTGTTCTTGGCCCAAGGGAGGCCTAGTCTATGATGGACACATATAGATATTATAACAGTGAATAATCATTAGTTCAGTGTATCTATCTCCCTTCCCTATTTTTATGAGACAGAACTTTGTTCTTCATTTCCGGGCTTAAGCTGTTGTACAGTGTCATTCTTCTGCTGCACTTCATCATAAGTCAAAGGTGGCTTTCAATTTTAAAGAGCTTTGAAAACTGGCAACATAAGTTACTGGTTTTATTTGCCATTCTTAAAAAGGGTATAGCAGTAAAACACAGAGTTCAAAATAACATCACTGTTATGCAGTCTAATTTTATGTTTATAGGTTCTTCAGATTCCAAATGTCTAAGAACTAAGTGATAAATGGGAACAGGCAATGATGGAGTAACTTAGAGAAGACAATTAGTCACGAGGATAAATTCCACTCCTGCAGGGACTTTCAAGAGAAGTCCATGAGCAAGGATTCCTTCCTTCCTTCCTTCCTTCCTTCCTTCCTTCCTTCCTTCCTTCCTTCCTTCCTTCCTTCCTTCCTTCCTTCCTTCCTTCCTTCTTCCTTCCTTCCCATGTGCAAACCTACACCAAGTCCCAGTACTTCTCCCATTTTTTCCTATGCTGGTTTCTAGAGGGTGCAAGACCAGTGAAGTTGTGGAAAGTTGTGCTACCCACCAGTAATCTTCATATGTCAAATGGTACACAAGGCTACAGCAGTGTATGTAATCTGTCGCTTCAGTGACATATATAGAAGTTGATAAAGAAATTTTGAAAAAATCTGGGTCTTTCAGCTCAGCAAGGCTCTTAGGATTTTTTAGTACTAAAATTTTGAGGTCAGTCAGTGCTGCTAACAACTATCACCAGAGATGTGGCATTATACACATTCTCAGACAATATAATCCCATTTTGCATTGGCTTCCAGGCCAAATAGTTTCTACAATCCTGTCACAGTAATGGCCTGATTACCTCTTTCTAGTTCAAAATGTGGTGAATACATTAGACAACTCATCTGTAGCACGGAAAATGCATACTATTTCCACTCCCTCCCCCCTCTCCCCCCCAAGGAGAATGTCCTTAAAGAATGTTTTTCTCATCTTTTTTTTTTGTCCAAATACAAGAAAAAACTATGTATTTTTTCAGTGCTACTCTATTTTCCTTTAGATTAATAGAAGCAGTAAGCAAAAATACAGTATCAAAGAAGACAGCGTGTCACCTTGGAAACAGTGTGTTGGCTCTTGGAACAGAGTGGCAGTTTTATGAACTTAAATGTGCAGTACCTAGAAAACAAGTAGCAAAAATGTTCCACAGCTTGATGGACAGAGCTTTGTTAGAGTGAAGGGGCATCTTGCTTTATTATCAAATAGTGCTTTGTTTTCATAGAATGCAATGAAGATGTTCTGTATCTTTAGCAACACTGAGAATCAGCAGTTGCGCTCCTCTAAATATTAGTGGTTTGCATTTTGAAACCAATTGCTTCTCACAGACGGATCCTCCCTTTTAATCCCGAGCATGAAGACAGTTGCTGACACTAAAGGGCAGGAAATTTTAGAAGCAAGAAGTGGAAAGATTTCTGAACAGCATGAAACTGACCTGTTAAAACTCACCGCCCCAGAAGGTCACAGAGTGAGATTAACTGTGGTTGGGTGTTAATGAAGGGCTTGGATCATTTTATGACCATTCGCATCTTTAGCCATGTTAGGCGGAGATAGTGATTGCATCAATCAGACCAAGCTTCAGAGCATAAACTGTCTGTCTGTGGGATGTATCTGCTATGGATTACTTGCCAAAACAGGATTCTTTCTCTTTCCCCTCTCCCACCTCATAAAGTTCTGAACAATTAGCCTTCTACATTAACTGTCATCCAGTTATTTCTCCAGTGGTGGGCACCAGTCAGCGCCAGAAACACTGGACCAAATTTCTTCAGAATGTGTGGTTTCTGCAGTTGAGACTTTCCAGCGTGACACTAACTAGGACAATGCACCGGCAGGACCTGTGGAGGTTGGAAAACAGCTCAGCCCAGAACACACTTGAATCCTGAACGCTGTTTGCAACACACGTAACCTTTGAAACAAATATATCACAGTCTTGTAAAAGATTACATTATATTTTCCAGTATAGTGGACTCCAAAATTTTTGTCACTGTCAACCCTCAGAATTTCTTTCTGCCCCACCCTTCCCATCCAAGTTTTCATTGGAAGCACAACAAAGGTGATGCAGTTACAGAAACCAGCTACAGACCCATTTATCATTGTTTTATGGACCACCACTGGTCCATAAACCACAGTTTAGGAATCGCTGGCCTAAAGCATCAGAGAAAAGCTAGGAAATAGCAACTAAACTATCTGCGGATTTAAACTATGAGAATAATAGTTTTGGCAAATCTTACTCTTTTTTTTTTGTTTGTCCATAAATGCTCTACCAACAAATTGTGACTTAGTTTATTTATTATTCACAATTGCTGGGCAAATAGAATCCACATGTCTCTAGACTTTGCTAGCATAAAAAAATCTTGATCTCAATTTCTCTGCTAACGTGAATTGGAACAGTCACTGTGTCATTTCGAGTAGGTAAAGATCCTATTTAAATCAGAGCTCTGGGCTGCTGGTCAGTCTCTGACAGTTTTACAAGAAAATCCTTGTCAGTTTTTATTTTCTGTCTTTTATTGTAAAAAAAAGGGCAAAATTGTTTGATTTGATGACTGCCTACTGAAGTGATGAATAATTTTTCCATTAGAAGACTTGCTTAATGGAAATCAATGTCAGACGTGACATTACTGTATATGAGATCCTCTTGGTTTTCAATTCTATACGCGCACATCTAAGACAATTATCTTGCAATTGTTCATTTTTAAAATTGGCATTTATGGCCCTAGTCCAGTGTTCCACTGGCAGCTAACTAGATGTCACACCTGCTCAAATAGATTGTGTTTTGTTTAAAATAATTGTTATGATGAAGCTGAAATACTCTGTGATTATTTAGATGCCAAATTACAAGCTGTCGTGTTTTTGCCTGATTTTTCTTGAGCAGTCATAATACTCCATATATTATGCCTAATTTCATTGCAGCTTCTCAGCATATTCTGAGAATATCTTGACTACTTACTGGTAACTTCATATTAATGAAAATGCAAGTATATTTCCATATGCCAGACTTTTGCTCTTCTACAAAGGAGTGTTTATGGCGAAATCATCGCCCCCTGTATCTATGTCACAACTCAGTGCCTTACGTATGGCTAGCACTTGATCCCAAGCAAGGAACGGAGAAATAAGAGCCAGAAAAAGGAGAACAAATATTCTAGGAAATTGAAGAAATATTCGGTAAGATAGGTCCTCATCCTGGTCCACTGTTTCTTTCTGGGTCTATATTGGGATGCTGCTGTTTTGGCTTGTGTTGCTTTACATTGCAATACACCCTCATCCAGTTTGGTACGAGTAAACAGCACGGCAAATGGAAAATAACAGGCTACTTAGTCATAAAAGATATTTCAAACATCCCATAATATGCTACCACATAAAAATTGTTGACCATAGCAGAAAATGGCCAAGTAAATTTTCCACAATTTTTCTATGGCTCTGGATGAAAAAAAAAAAAGAAAAAAAAAAAAGACAGAGAGAGACGGTTTTGATATCATTGTAGTGTTTTGAGGGGTTTGTTTTGTGGGTTTTTTTAATACAATTCTGTAGTTTCCTTTCTGGCAGAAAGCTGAAATATGTGAGTCCAGAAGTTTTATGGTATTTTTTTAAATGACTGAATTATTATTATAATAAGCTCTGGTGATATGGGATAGCAAGAAGACTGTTTTGTTACTTGAATTTTGATTACAGGATAAATATTTTTATGAAATCTTGTAAGTTGTTCTTGGACCTACTTGATCACTTTTTGGTTTAAGTTTTATTCTCTAATTTCTTAGCTGAAAGTTACTGAAACAAAAAGAGCTGGGAATTGGCCCGAGAAAAGCCAATGTCAGGTTGAAATAAAACTGTATTAGTTTATGGTACTGCCAAATCATATGGGAGTTCAGATAGATAACAAGAATCCTTGCACTAAATAAGCTTGTGCGAGGTCAGGAAGGTGAGTAGCAGAGCTGGGAATAGAAGCCTTATCTCCTGACATCTGGTCCAGTGCCCTTCCACAGGACTATCTCAAATGATGCTTTTCTTCCATCTCCAAATTTCCTTCTCTGTTTTTTCAAGTGAGCACTGGCGCTGACACACTAGAGCAGCCTGGGGTCAAACTAGTCCAATAGGTTCTCTCTAACAGCAGTCAATGCCACATATTTCCAAGAGACATTTTGATCCTAAATCTCTTATAATAAAAGGTGTTAAAATGCAAGGACTAAACTGTCTTCTGCCAGGCTTTCGCATGTCTTTTTGCTGCCTCGTTATTGTTTTCTGCTTTCTCATTTCTGCCCCAAGGTAAGCTGCAGGAATGTGAGCTGCTCTGACGACTGACACAAGAAGGCAAGGCGGCACTAGAGTACAGTACCCTCTCAACATCTCCTAAAGTGTCTGTCTCTACTTTCTACCTGCATGCACTGAGTTCCTGCTACAGACGGTGGCTGGAACACAAGCTGAGCACTCCCAGTTGTGCTGCCATTCCCACACAAAGGGTCAGTTTGGGGAAGATTGTGGACAAATCCAAGTTTCTCCTTTCTGAGCTATTTTTCCGCTTTTCCTTGTACCCAAGTAGTTAGAAGAAGTGAGATTTCCACAGGACCAAAAAGCCAAAAACTTACTGTGAGATTTATGACAATCACAAGAGATTGCAGTTTGTTTGGTTTGCTTAGTTGCACTGAATCACATTTGAAAAAGAAAAGAAAGAAAAAAATAGACAAAAATAAACAATCAGCCTATGCTATCAGCTTTCAGATAACTCTAACTTTGAATTGGATTGCTATCAGTAGTTTAGTTTAAATATATGTTCAGTGCAAACAGGCAAAAATGAGCTATGCGAGTTGATCTCTGCAGTCTCCCTGAGCCCTCCTGAGTCAGACAGTTGCTTGTTCATGCAGCTCTTATTCACTGTGGTTACACGGCACACCTTTCCATTTCAAACTTTAAAACACTCTCAGCTTGGTACATACATTCTGGTATCATTACACATGCATTTAAAAATCTTGAAGCATTAATTCCACTAGAAACAACAATGGGTGATGAATGTTAGGAAATTCCTTGCTTTCCTGCATGCACAGACATGCAAAAGTTTACTTTATGCCTCAGTTTGCCCAGTAATGAAATTGAGATAGTAGGACTGTTCTGTCCTCCAGGGTTGCTGGGTATGAAAGCACAAGAGACTCTGTATTGGTCAAACAGTACAGCTACTGGGATCAGTTAGTTCAGAAGAATTTCATGTTTTAAAAGGGTAGCTGAGGTAAAACCATACAGCCCTGGATTTGGGATTGGCCACGGATCTAAGCCTCATCACAGTTCCAGCGTTAGGGCTGAGCCTGCAGCAGCAGCTGGGCCAGGACCCCGGGTTCCAAGCTCACTGCAGAGGTTGTGCCTCTTTGGTTTTGGTCTGGGTCCATCTCTACTGGACCCAAACCAATATAAGAAAGTGATGAAAGATACACAGTTGGCCACGGAATCACAGAAACTGTGGTTGCAAGAGCAGAAGATGAAACCTGACTGCTCCAGCTCAAAAATAAGAAAGTTTCTCTTAGTTTATACAGTCTAAAGAGCCTGGACTTGGCATATGGCTGATCTGTGCAAGAAGAAGGGCAATAAAATACACATGCAACTATCAGTTCCCTGCTGATCTCTATCTATCCACAAACTCCTGGTCGGGGCATGTATATTTTTTCCTCTTATCCTGACACTCTACTTCTGAATACTGCTGCTCTTCTCCGCCAGTACTACACAATCAGTACACAACTCAATGTGCAGAGTAGAGACCTCTCTGTGTTTTTTGCTTCCCTCTGGGAATTTTGCAAACCCATCCCTGGATTGTCCGGATGCATCTAAAGCTCTTCCTCTTATAAACAAATAACAACAAAAAAGCTGCAGTCACAGAACTTTGTTGATTTTTCCTGTGCCATGCTAGGGTGCAAATGGTTCCCAGTGGCCTTTGAAAACCTGATGCATGGATTAGCTACATCAGCACAGGAAACCCTTTACACGTACTGAAAAAAGGAATGAGGTGGTTGTTTTGTAAAAGACCTGCACCGTCACTGTCTAGACTTACCAGGCACCCGTTCCATTTCAGTGCATCACAACAAATTTAACTTAATGCACCTTAACAAATGAAAGCTCCCTAAACAATATGCCATCAACAGGACATCATCATTTCAGGCTCAGTGCTTCTGGGAGAATGTGATGTTCCTGTCAAGCTCTTCTCCCTAGGCATAGTGCTGGGAAGGACCACTCATTACTGCCAAAGTGAAGGCAGAAGGACCATGCTGCTAGTTTTAAAATATTTTGTCAGCTTAACAGAAAATCTCACTTCTTTTCTTTTTTCTACCCCCCAAGTCCTTTGTCTCCTGGGAGGTTTTTTGGGAGGAAGAAATAAAAAACTGTGGAAGGACCCTCCCTCGAAATGTTTATTAAAACAAAACAATAACAAAAGACTACAGATTCTAAATGAAATATAAACAGCACTATTAACTTCTTTCCAGTTTGGGAGAAAATATGCACGATTGTTTATGGCTAAAATTTCCCAGATGGCATTTCAGAGCTTGCTATTCTTCTGGCACTTCCTGTCACAGAGGCAGGAAAAAGAAAATCAATTTTTATAGGCCCTTAAAAAGTAAATTTTATGCACAGATAGCACCCACACATATATTTAATCACTTAATTCCCTGAATTCCCTGTATTCCCACAGTTAAGCAAGACCAAATCAGTTCAGTAAGATGGACTCTGAAACCAGTGGCACTATTTCTAGTATTTAAGCAGCCAGTCGTTGGTTAGTTAGAGTTACCTCACAAATTTTGTCACAGTTAGACTAGGGCCTCTTTTTTTCAGTACTGCAGGTGTAAAGATATCACTGAATATTTCTCAAGCAAGAAGTTCTGAAATATTTTTCAAAAGGTAGGTACTAATTTCTTTGATATCCTGAGACTGGTGGAACTAGACTTTACTGCTGAAGTATATTTTAAACACAGATCTCAGGAACTTAAGAAGGTATGAAATGGAAGATATTTTTTCGAAGACCAACAGAAGCAGCCACACCATCAGGGGCTCTAGTGAGAGTCAGTATTCGGCAAAGCAGAATTTTGTTACCTCGTATTTCATAATATATTAGGATTATGGAAACAGAAAGCACGAATACAAAGGACCCTCTTCTTGTACAGTTCAGGCTCAGGGATGATCTTTTACAGTGCCCAAGTGGCATGCTTGACTGGCACTTTCCAGCATCTCTGTATAAACTTCAACAGTATAAATCGTCCCATTCCATGAAACTTCATGCAGCCAGCTAAGGAATCTACATTTTGCATATTTTTTCCAAGACACTGTGAAACCTGTAAGGTAATGCTCCTATTCCGGGATTCTGTGACAGAAGTGTCTTTTCCACATTTGATACTAACATAACAGTTTTGACAACTGGAATTTGAAGTCACCCATTATAATAAATTTATACCCAAACTTAAAGCCAAAGTTCTTCTTTTGGTCTTGTATGCATGGGCTTGAAAATTAATGTTTTGCCGTTCCTTAGGACCTTCTGATCTGGGTGTAAAGACAAACTGTTAGAGTTCTCAGACTTCGCATGGGCAGGAATTATTTATCCTGTTTTACAAAATCGCAAAGAGGGCAAGTTTGACCTGAAGGCCTGTGAAGCACATTTGTTTACTGCTCCTGCAAACTCCATGTAACCTTGGGAGGTCACTCAGGCCTACATTTTTGGAAGTATCAATCCTTCAGTTCTGTGGGAAAGTTATTTGAAGCACCTAAAAAACTGTTTTCAGAAGGTAACTAGCACTGAACCTCAGTAAATCAGTCTCTAAGCAGACATCTCTAATCAGAACTACCCAGGAAGGCAGCCAAAATCCCAGTTAGTTTAAAACAGTTATCCCTCTCTGTTTTTGCTTCCCAACAACATCTGTAAAATTAAGAAAGATATAAATCATAGCATGTTTTATTGAAAACACAGGCAACTGGAGTCATGTAAGTACTTGAATAGACAACTAAGCCACAAGGACATTCAGTTCTACACCCAAGTTACACAGAGCTGAGCAGAAATCCAAACCGGCTATCTACGGTTTGCTTGAACTCTAATTCTCTGGTTTTACTGTTGAATTACGGTCCCTCTACCACCTGATGGTAGCAAGAATTGTGTTTTCTCCTTTCCTTTCAGCTGCAGAAGGCTGAGCAGGGATGAGGGTGGTTTTGGCTCCCCTTTATTGAATTCAGTGAGAAAAAGTGGTGTTAATTAATAATCATCAGCTATCTGCTCTAAAAGCATCATGAAAAAAGAAAGAACATTAGAACATTAGTTCCTTCAAAGACAAGTCTGACTTTTATGAGTACCTTGTACTAAAACCAGAAGTGTCTTGTCTGCATTGTGTTTTCAACTTGGAAGAGCTACTGAGATGTAAAAAGCACAGCTTTTTTAATGCACTTATTAACATTGTAAAGTGTGAAGCAGTGAAATCCCTTCTAGTTTTAGGTCAACCTTGCAAAACTTTTTTTCCAAAACAAATGAGAAAAATAGAAAATTAATTTGTCTTTCTTTGTGTCCTGTCCTTTTAATTTGGCAATTCTATTTTTATTGTTATTCCAAGAAACATAAAACAATCACAGTTACATTGACAAGCATACTGTGGCTACTAGTAGCATAATCTATAGAATTGACCACTGTAAAGAACACAGGCCTAAGGGTAGTAACATACAGACCAGAAACCTAACAAGGGAAGCCCTTAGGTTAAAAATCAAGAATCTCTTAATTGGAATTCAATGACTGTTCCTCAGTGAATATATTTTGTACCCAGTCAGTCAGCTCCGTGTTTTTATGGGAGTCACTCTGAATTATTCTGTCCTGCCAGTCCTGAGATTGGGACCTCACTGTACACTGGAGTTACTTATTCTAGTTAAGACTACAATTGTGGAATACTTTAGCATTGTGGCTATGGCTGCCTGTAAAAGCATTGGTCCTTCACGAACAGAGACAGATTTGTGGGTAGCTGTAGACTGTCCCATTGGCAACTGACAAGGCTGAGACTAGACAACATAAGGCAACTACATGTTCCACCTGATAACAAATCTCTTGTGGCATGATATTTTCGTGTGGTTTAATTTAAAAAAGATCTTATCTTCACAGATGGACATATACTCTTAAAAGGTACCCTGAAAAGAGGTGTCTGTCTGCGAATTCATAAAAAACAGCTCAGAGAGATGTGTGAAATTGCCCCCTTCTTCATAGTGGGAAGTTAACTATTCCAGTAAATTCTGCAGCTGCTTCACCATTCAGAGTACAGTCATGATACACTGAATTCACAGAATATCCCTCATTGACTTTAATGGAAACATAATTTTGCCCTTAATGGTTGGATAGAATGACAGACGGGGCACATTCTAAAAGATATGCAAAGTGAGAAAGACCAACATTATAGCACATCTGCATTTGTTACATTTAGTGACCTTTGCAAGTTCAAAGCAACAGCAGTCATAGCATCTAAAGTAGCACCTTTCTGCAAATAATATGTATTATCTGTTCAAATCCATGTTCTTATTTCACTTCGAGATGTTCAGCATATATCCTATTGGTAAAAAAGTTCCAAACTATAACTAATTTTAGTATCAGAACTCAAATAATCTCAATTTGGTAAAGCATGCCATTACATCTGACCATCTTACTCTGGAAAAGAGACTTGAAAAATAATAGTACTCTCTGCTATACAAAATTTAGACACTTTCTTTTGCTAGTGCAGTATCTCATTTCTCTCTCCCTTTTTCTCATTTTGAATACTGGCAATTCTCTCTCTTGTGGTTACTTTAATTTCTGCTTTGAATGCTTCCCCCTAAGCTAAACTGGCTGGCTTTTGATTTTGCCTTGTTTTGTTCTTGTTTAAATGGTGGATTGGAAACTTCCAGATGTCAATATTCTAGTAAAATTTTATCTTGGAAGAGCCCTTCCTAACATTCACTTCAAAACCTCAGCATTCTTCCAATGCTGATTTACACTGCAGTCCCCTGGCTGGAGAGTGTTACCACAAGAACAGGACAGCCACATATCAGGCTGACAGTCCGCCCATTGGCATTACCTTCACTTGTCTTTTGTAAACAGCAGTTGGCCACAGTGAGGGAGGTCACTGGCCCATCTGGCCCCGGATTCCACATTCAGCTGTGGCATATGCCAAATGCTACAGAAGAAGGCAGGAAAGTCCTGGTCATAGCCAGTTATACAAGACTGTACCTGACTGGGAATGAGAGAAAGGGGAGTTAAACTCCACCTATCTCTGAGGATCAGCATGCACCTCTGAGAATGAGATATGACATTCCTTGAAACTCTTTGACTTACTCTAGCTAATATCACCTGCAACGTTACTGTCCAAATGAACAGCCAACCTTTGTACCAAGCCTTGCTCAGGGCCAGGGGGCAATTACTCTGCCAAAATGCTGTTCAACCTGAGCTACAGTTATGTGTCCTGATGAGCAGTGATGGCCTCTGATTTTGTGTCTTAGGGTAGGAATGACAGGAGACAGTTTCTAGTCCTGTTTCTGATGCCCTGCTTTTCTCAGTTCTGTTCCCCACCACCTATGGTCTTTTTAGACAAACAATGATTAATCATCGGCAGAGATGCTAAGTTTAGCATGAATGGAGATTAAACCTCTTAACAATGAGATAAGAGCATTTATGATGAGCTAAAACATTTTTAAAATAAATTTGTCACTAAATAATCAAAGAGGTCATCACCACTGGTCTAAGGTTAGGGTTAGAGTTAGACTTACAATTTGGTACTACAGGAGCAAAAAGCCAAACTTCTTTTGCTCAGATTCCTAAGGATACAAAGTTGACATTCTGGCATCTGTGGAGCAAATGCCTTATTTTTATTTCTGAAGTGACTATGACCTTTTGGGCAATCCTTAAAGATAGGGCTAGGGCTGCGGTTAAGGACAACAAAGGTTTAAGAACCAGTCACTGGACCTGAAAGCTTGAAAAGAGAAGATGAATACTAGTGCTATATGTGGGAATGTTTTTTTCTATTTTATGTAGTAGATTTTGGTCATTGGATGATATTCTAGTTAAAATAGAATAGACTATTTCAGTTGGAAGGGACCTACAATGGTCATCTAGCCCAACTGCCTGACCAGTTCAGGGCTGACGAAGTTAAAGCATGTTATTAAGGGCATTGTCCAAATGTCTCTTAAACACTGATAGTCTTGTGGCATCAATCACCTCTCCAGGAAGCCTGTTCCAGTGTTTGGCTACCCTCTTGGTAAAGAAATGCTTCCTAATGTCCAGCCTAAACTTTCCCTGGCGCAGCTTTGAACCATTTCCATGTGTCCTGTCACTGGATACCAGGGAGAAGAGATCAGCACCTCCATCTCCACTTCTCTTCAAGAAGCTGTAGAGAGCAATGAGGTCACCTCTCAGCCTCCTTTTCTCCAAACTACATGAGCCCGAAGTCTTTAGCCGCTCCTCATAGAACATTCCTTCCAGCCCTTTCACCAGCTTTGTTGCCCTCCTCTGTACATTCAAGGAGCTTCACAACCTTCACATGCTGGGGGGGAGCACCCGCCGGTCCCATCTGGGGTGCCCCATGTCCCCAGTGGCCAGTTTCACCAAAACCAGAACAAATTGTGAGGCCCAGAACTGCACACAGTATTCAAGGTCAGGCCACACCAATGCTGAATACAGTTTGGATTAAGAGTGGGGCTTGCACCAGCAATGACTGAAGGCATCAATTAATTGATGGATTTCTCAATGTCTAGATAGCTCTAATGGTATGGGACTCCTAGTCTATAGCTACTTTTGTTGCACTTAGGTCTATTGATTTGGGATAACAAGCAATGAAGAGGTTTTCTTATCAGTGAGTCCCACATAGAAGAGGTCTAGTGTCAGCCCAGATGAAAACCTCAGGATTAAGAAGCAGGAGCAAAACATGGAGTTTCTGCCATCTGATCTTTTCTTCCTGACTATCAGGCCTGCAGGAGGAATTCTTTCTTTGGGAAATATATTGGTAGAAGTGAAGGTGAACTAAAGAGGCAGAGTGTGTACGTGTTGGGAGAAAGAGTTGTCTTCTCACTGCCTTGCTGTACATCTTCTACAGATAAACAGTGCTGTCAACTTCATACGAAATTCACTTAAAGACAAAAAAACTTGATAGAAACATGATTTTCTTTTGGTATACAGTCCAAAATCATGGGGCACTCCCACAGTATCACATACTCTACAGATTCCATGCCTGAAGACCTGGGTCTGTTTTTAAATATGCTACAAGCCTGATTATGATCACAAAGCAGCTTCACATCATATTGTATCAGGTCAGCTGGTGAAAATCAGCATAACACCAGCTTCAGTGAAATTAAGACAATATCCATAAATCAGGGATATATTCCACTGACTTCATAATCAAGGTCACTAAAAAAGTAAGTGGATTATATCTACTGCCTCTAGTTAACAATCACAGCAGATTGGAGTCAGACCACACTGTAAATCCTCTTAGCTGAGACTAGACACATTACACATTCCAAAAGAGTGGTGGAGGAGCTCCATAGCATGGGAGAGAACATGCCAGCAAAAATGAGTTTCCAAATTTAAGAGGATACTGAACAGTTTGGAATATTGCTTTCAATAAAACTTTAAACACAGCAAAGATGATGGTAAAAATTTGAGATTTTTAAAAAATAAAGCAATACTTTATAACATCAGCAGCCTTCTTTTGCCAAACAGAAAAGTAACTGAATGCAAATTTTAAAATGCAATATAAATGAATGCTGATCAAAGGACTGTAATAATAAAAATGGAACTGACCAGCGGGAAATTGACTGCCAGCTGTTATCCTGAGCCACAACATAAATTATTTTGAAACATAATTACAAATAAAATAATAAACGGGCTTTCATGCAGAAATCACAAATTTGTAAGGAATCAATTACAGTGATGAGAAAATAATTAATGTAATGAATTCTGTAAAGGCCATTCCCATGCACTAGATGCCATGGAACATTCAGGCAGTAAGCTACATAAGCATTCTGTGATTGTTTACGTAATACAAGTAATATATTTATCTGTTCTCCCAGAAAAAAAAAAGTTTTGAAAAAAATAAGTAGGGTCTGAATTTAAAAACGTGGAAAAGACAGACTGAATGTTTCTTAATTCATGTTAGTTTTACAGATTATCTTTGAATTTGCTCCCAGCTTCCTGCCTTATCATTTTTAGGAGTCATCCCTGACTTTTACGCTGTAATAATGCAGGTAATAACTTGTACCTGTTGTGATAGTGAGCCAGACCTGTGGAAAGGATGCACCAAACCCACCAGAACAAGCCAAAAGAAATGGTTAGCAGTAAATAATGGCATGATAACTTTTGCTCAGGAATCAGTGATTTCCAGCTTGTACCTTCCTCCCCATAAAAATTAGAATCTCTTAAAGGAAAAAAAAAAAAAGTTATTTGGGTGCTCCATTATTCATACTATTTTTATAGCAGTGTAACTTGTATTAAAGAGATGGGTCTATCTATATTTCTATGGCCTCAGTACCTTCATGTTCTCTGAGCAGAGACCTCTATTAGTCAGCACTGTACAAATATTAAGAAGAGTTTCTGTCCCCATGGTGTTACTGTCTAAACACATGGCAGACAAAAGAAGTATCATCAGAGAGAAATATGCTCAAATTAAAATTGAAGGGAAGTAATTTGATTACAATTGTGCACTGACTCTACCACACACCCAGGAATATAAATCCAATCAGTAGCCAGGCCCCACCTATCCCCAGAGCAAGACTTAAACAAAAAAGCCAAAGTGCTCTTTCAAGAACAGTGACACAGACCTGGGGGATTTCTTCATAAGGTCAGACTGACCATCAGCATGCCAATTTTAGCTGTTTAAAGCCTACACTTTCACAAAAAGACAAAGTTTTTTGACAAAGTATTGTGCTGTATGCACCGGCTGCATACAAGTCCAAAGGGTCTGAGCGCTCAGTGGCATCAAGTTACATTACTGCAGCCAAACCCTCATTCCTAAGACATACCAGGAGTGGATCATTTTGAAGAGCACATGTATGGTAGTGTTTTACTTCTCCTGAACTTCTGAAAAGCCACCTATTCCACAGTATCTTGCTCAGGTAGGCTCTTCTTCCTCTTCCCTTGCATCAGAAATTGACTGACTGGGTTGGTGCCTAAGAAGAACGGATCTGAAAATACCATTAATTTCTAGCTTCTCTGCAGTCTAATAGTTAGGGGTGATTGTCAATGTAATAATATTTTCTTCTCAAATAAGAGGCAGCAGGAGGTTTTAGAGAGTCATCATGTATGACATGACATTTCATTAGGTTCCCATCTTTGAGAGTCAGGCTGTTGGGAAGTGATTTTGTCTGCAAAGTTAATGCACATGCCTTTTCTCATTGCCTGCTTACTGAAAAGTATGTATTATGTCCCTGGCTATACTTTGTATTTTTTATGGCAGTCTATTATTCAGTTTTTGCATAATTTAGAAGACTTGATGGAAGGAACAAATCATTGCCATGCAAGTGACTGTGAGATGAAAACCTCATCATTGTGCTGTGCCAACACAACTTAGTCTTCAAAAGTAGTCCATTCCCATTGCAATCAAAGAGTTATGTGGTGAAAAGCCCTCTGCAATCCATTGAAATTGTGTCCCTTAATGTTTTACAAATGCCTGCAGCCACAATGACTCTTTCTCGGCACTGTTTGTATCTTTATCCAGCAGCCAGTTCTTTCTTTTTGCAACTCAAATCAGTGATTACAGAGGCAAAGGAAGTACGCTGTGGACATTCACAGCAGTCAACGCTAGTTAGCACTTTACAGGCTTCTCACTGGCAAAATCTAAAATGGTTTGCAAATACCATCAACTCTACTTTACCAGCTGAGAAGTGAAGTGACTTGCCCATGGTTATCTTGTGAATGAAGCACAGAAATCAGACTCCTGCTTAACTGGGAGCTCCCCCAGCCATTAGAATATACTGATACCTGTGAATCATTGCATTAGTAGACATCCCTTTTGCCATTCCTTGCAAATTCAAGTTAATATCTGAATACTGGTAATGCCGTACACTTTCCTAGTGCCTTCTGCTGTGGTTCTAATACACCTTCCAAATATTTATTCCATTTTATTCCATTGCCTTCATGAACTTACCTAAGCCTTTTGCTTCCCATTTGTAGCCAGCTGGACTACATATAGCTTTACAGAGGAATAAAAATGAAGACAAATGCCTTGGACACCCTCACCTTATTGTCAGAACATATTTACCTGATTAACACATGTACATAATGAAACTACCTCTGTGCCAGTAAACTAATCATGGCTAGTGCATAGGCTCAAGCATACGTTAGCATACAACCCTTCCTGCTGTTGAACTATTAGCATGCTCCCTGGCATAGTTTTGGCTCATGTCAATTGACACTCTCTCAGGCAATGCCTGGGCATGGTTTGGAAATGTTTCTTGCTGACACTTTGAAGCAGGATGCTTTGTTTTGGGTGGAAGAGAGTAAAGTGCTGTGGGCATGAGCTATGCCATTCCTTTTGATACAGGGCTCAGAGAATGGCCCTCTGCCGTTTTGTTTACATGAAATATCCTGAGTAAACAGTATTAGAAAAGATGAAAGGGGAATCAGGTTTTGGCAGAGCATGATTCAAGTGCTTCCCAAACCATAAATATGAGGTTAACTATATGGCTTTCTATTGCTGCTAGCTGCCAATATCTCAGTGACTGTACACACGTGGTTTTAGTTCTGGAGGTGTACACGCCAACTCTTGTTACCTACATTATTTTTGAATTTGTTAATGAACATAATTTTTCATAGGTGATAATGATTGCTTTAAGCTTGACTTCAGTGGGACTGATGGTGTTCTGCATATCCGCTTTAATATATAGTTGGCTTGATTTTCAGTGTCTGGCTGCAAAACCCAGTGCAACGCAGGGATGCTTCAGATGGATTTTAAACTAGCTTGAGCTCCTGTGCAGCACAGCTTACTAAATTTCCCCTGATGCTTTCTTGTACTAAGCCATATAATTTGCAGTTGTTTTTTCCTTGCTCACATTTTGACTGGCACCATTTTAGCAAAAGCCACAAAACCATTACCACTTTACGCAAGTATGGAGTCTCAGGCTAGCAGGTTACAAAAGCTCCCAACACAATATTCTCCTTACCCAGAACAACTGTACTCTTAGGAAGCAGTGAAAGATTGCTAGTCATTTGATAAGCACCAGGTGAAAACAAAACAGATGATGTTAATTATTATCTCACAGAGCAATTAGATTGAATTAGTAAGAATGAACAGAATTCACCATGGGAAACTTCCTCTTCTGTGAAAGATTTATGGCCAGGTCATATTTTAATGGTAATTCATTTACATCGTAATGCAGATTTATTTAAGTTACATATGGGGTGATTAGAGTTATTAGATACAGATGTGGTGCTTGTTGGCCAGATGCAGGGAAACAGTTTATATTCTGTCCTGAGTACTTACCACATGTAGATCATTTCTGTTTTTACTATACCCCGGTGTGGCTGAGTGCATAGAATACTTGTGTGTAATGTTGTTTTCTATCTAGTTTATTAAGGTGCATGTGTTAAGCTGCACATATATACATAACTTGTCTTCCATCTACTGAGATACAGCCTACATTTTCCATAACACCAAGAAGGCCTTGTTCCTATGGCCCCAAGCCTCTATACCAGCTGACAGTTTACTGACTGACAGGCATGGGCTTTTAACAGCCACCTCAGGTGAGTGTTTTCTTAAGTATTTTGAGGCAATTGTCTCGTATCTGTTTGACGGTAATAAGTAATTATTGGCATCACCTATGCTCCCTTTGGATATCTGTTTTGTTTAAGCAGCACCCCACTAGGCCTTTATGATGGTTTTCATTTCCTAAGTAAAAATTTGTCCATCGAGATCTCATTTTTCCATCAGATTGTTGACTGTTGGCTGCAGGTTTGGGAGCCTACCTCATTTGTTTACTTATAGACAATAAATCCTCTCCTATTATCATTCTGTACCCAGTTTCACATCAAGTGAAGTGTAGGTTTCCTTGTTTTGATCTCTTAACTGGAACAGCTGATGAAGAGGAAACAGTGGTTTGTCAAATAGTGCTGACTTCAGAATTTAGCAGGTGTAGTACTCCTGTACTTTCTACCTAACATAAAAGTATTAATTACTGCATCTACACTTTCTTGTATATTTGATTCTTTTTTTTGCAAGGAAAGTCTTCTACTAGAAACGACTTTGTTATTTTTACTTAATGTAGTATAGTCCCAAAAGCAGCTGCTTTGTGAAAAAAAAAAATAATAATTAAATATTGCACTTTTGAAGAAAAAAAAATCCAAATAAGAATAATTAGGCCAAAATACCAGTTATTTGTTTTGGACGTGTGGAGCAATGCAGATGCTCTAGTGTAGTTGCCTCATTTTGGACAGGTGCCCATTTTCTTCTCTGGATCAAGTCCCTTAGTACTCCTCATCAAAACTACTTTCTCACATCCTGAGGGGATATTTTGGTACACCCTAATCTAATACAACTATCTAATGCAACAAGATCTGATACAACTTCAGAGAAGCAGTCCACAGGGCTAAGGTAGCAGGGGAGCCATTATTCAGCTCTTTGGCAGAAAAGCGTATGCATACCTCACATGGCCTCTCAGGCAGGCAGGCAGACAAAGAGCAAGAAGGATTTGGAGTCAGAGCATTTGGTGGACTTAGCAATTCTGAAAAATTATGCAAAGCAACCTGCTGCTTACAAAGGTTTTGAACTAATTTGAACTAACAATTCTTTGTCATACTAGCTGAAACTCCCTTGTTTATACTGCTATACTATGAAATCTACACAGCAAATAAAATGCTGGAAATATGCAGAAGAGTGCTTCTGCAAATATTTTCCTCAGAGTCAGTGAGCTTGGGTGTGCTTTGAGGGGAACTATTTGGAAGTATGTTCCATAAGAGACATCTCCATTCTCTCTGCAGTGGCTGTGGTAATTTTATAGAACTATAACACATTTCTTATGCAAATATAATTAGGTTGGAAAGTTTCCTAAGTTCCTGTCTAGCCCACAAAGTTTCATTTCTCTCATTCTATAAATCACGTTACTGTAACACCCAAAGAAAAGAACTTGGTATTTGATAATGATGTAAAATAAACATTGAAATATTCACTCCCTACTTGTTTACTTTTGAATATCTTGATTAAAATCTACATTTTTCAGAAGAGACTACCTGTTATGTACATCTGTACAGCACCAATCATACTAAAAATGTACATTAGGTTCTTAGGGGCTCAAAGGATCACTTGTTTAACTCATCTAACCCTCTGCATAACACAGTCCATAGATTCATACTACTGATTGCTACTTGATGACTGTCATTTCTGGATGAACTAGACCGTACCTTTCAGAATGGCATCTAGTAGTCAGTTATATTCCTTACCCCAGAAGACAGAAAATCTTCCAGAACCCCAATTAAGTATTTATATTTATGAAATACCTCCACATTTAAAAAATGTGTGCCTTAGCTCTGTGTGCTCTGGATTCCTTTGTCTGCTAACTTAAGAAGTCAATTCCTGTCATAAATATCCTCCTGCTCATGAGCACAGCATCTGGATCTGCTCTTTGCTGGCTAATTATTTTGTCTATTTTAGCCTTTCAATAAAAGAAATGAAGAGTAAAAGAATCATAGAATGGAGACAATGTTTCTTCCTAAAATATGAGAAGTAGGAAACTCAACTGCAGGATAGATTTTTCCTTGAGGATGGAGGAAAAAATCAAAATGACAGTTGTTTGCCCACCTGCGCAAGTTGAAATGAAATTTATTGCATTTAAATACATGACTGGACAAAGGCAAGATATATTGGCTATTCTCCTGGCAAAGTGCCGTCCAGGGAGTGTGGAGCCCCATACAGACTATTCATAGAAAGACAGGAAGGCTTAAGTAATTGAGAGAACCCTAAGAAAGGCTAAGAACAACCTTTGCATTAGATGCTACTGAAATAAAACAACACAGGTCTCAGAAGCGTATTGCTCAAACAAGACAAGAAAACTAATTTACTCAAGGTTATTCAGTGCATCTTCAGCACAGCTAGATAAGAAAACCATCCCTGAAGCCTTGCTTTGGCAACCTGGGCATTCTATCACATTTGCATAAAGGGCTCTACTATTGGTCATATGGAGGAAAGGGTTTTAAAGCTGAACCTGACTCACAAGCAGGTATGTGTGGCAATGCCTTATATTGTTCAAATAAGTCATTATGTGCTTTTACGGCTTACTATTACTATTAAAACATGATATTTAGAAAATTAAAAGATAATTTCTGTACCACACACATTAAAAGACATTATAAATTTTAAAATACCATTCTAGCTGCAGACTAATTTGTACTAATACATTTCATAATTAGACCTAAGATCCCATAGCATGTTTCATGAAGCATGACTAATGTAGCAGGCACGCTAATACAGAAAACCTCACAAAGCACCTGTGACTTAGATAATCGTATCCATCATTATCCTTACAGAAGTATGGCCTTGATATATAGGATGGAGGAAACCACAGCATTGAAGTTGACATGTCTAATACTATAAAGTAAATAGGCAAGCAAGCTAGGAATGTGCTCCTTTGCAGCTAGAACAGTAATTTGTAATGTTTTCAAATCACTTTTCAAAACTCTTTTCTGGTATGAAGCATGCCGAAAACTGCTAAATGACACTAGGGGCCACAGCATGGCTGGAAATTGTCCAAATACATCGTTGGTCTTAACTCTTAATTTCTCGGTCCCCACCCCTAGTATTGCAGTGCTTTAATTGTGAGCTGCTCCTCTAGATAAGATCTATAATTGATCAGACCTGCACAGAACCTGTCAAGTAAAGGTTCAGGTTCTTTCAAGCGCCTTCATGTTCACACACTATTAATAGTAAGCAAGAGAAATATTCTGAGAACACACAAGTCCCTGACCATTAGACATCACTATATATCAAGTGACTTTTAAATCAATTTGTGTCTACAACTTTATTCAGCCCAGTAATTTATCCAAGTGCATATAGAAGAAATAAAAGGAAAAAAACCTCAACAAAATCCATTTCACAAGAGGAAATCTGAATCTCTAGCTAATAATCATTTGTTAGACTTTGTTCCTTTGAGTAGCAGCAGTTGAATTCCTTTGCTCACAGAAGTCTTTTATTATTTGCCCTCACAGGCATTCATTTCAGAGAAAGAGAAAAAGAATAAATTTCACTTTGGTTTCAAGCTTTCTGTTACAAATACACTGTGACATTTGATTCTCCTTGTCTTTTTGTCTCCTTGTCTTTTTGATGCCACTTCTAAATAAATATTGATGGCATTGCTATAGCCAGGAATGTTTTCATCCAAACATTCAGATTTTGAAACAAAATGTGATAGGCAATAGAAAAGACATATTTTCCCAGTGGCTTTTAGTCTTCACAAATGCTTACATCTTTCAACTCTACAACTGTTACAGATGGAACAAGCTGGAGCTAAGGACAGAAGAGGGTCATGCTTTTATTTTCTATTAAGGAAGTAAATTGGAAATGATAATGAAAAACATGTAGAGAAGTTGACTGTATCTTTATGCTCCAGTAGAAAGAAGATCAGATCGGATCTTCTTATAGCCTGAACACATGCTCAGACTCTGGGGAAGTTCTGGTCCTTTGACCAAGTCTGAACTTTGTGGATTTCTGCTAAAGCCTGGATTTTCACAGTAGCCTGAGGTTGAATCCCACTGATTCAACACAAACCAACTGAACTGAATTCATTGGTCTTTGTTAGGATGCAAGTCAAATTAGATGATCCCTTCAGGCCTCAAAATTTCCGAAACTATGACTTTATGGATCTTTTGAAAAGTCTTGACTTTCTCTATATTGATCCCAGACAATGAAATTTTGGAAAAAAAAAAAAAAGATTTAAATTTAAATCTTGCATTTTGCGTGCACCTCTGCAGCCTAGAGTCAAATGCTTGTTATGTTCCACTCTCTCTAAATGTAGAGTATACACAGAGAGAAATATTAATTATGGAAGATAAGTGTATGTAGGGAGGGAAATTGAAAACGTTTAGCAGAGGAAGTGCTGCTTGACAGTTTTGTATTTTGAAGAACCATTTCTCCTACAGCACACCCTCAGCTAGACCTTATGCAAGCTAGCCCAGATATGACATGCAACAGAATGCCAGACTAATTAAACCATCTTGGAGAGACCCTCATGTTATTCAGACAGAGTTTAGGTATATCTGCATAGCACTTTATTATGCCATGAACACAGATCCCCTTTTCCAGCTCCAGCATCTAACAAAACGAGACCCCAGCTGCATTTGGAAGCAGTAGGAGACACCATACGGATAGTGATTTGTCAAACGCTCCTTCTTAGGCATTATCAGTACTTTTCACTTTTTCACTGAGCATGTCTTCATCATCCTGTTTATTTGGCAAAATCTCAAACCAGAGTGACCAAACATGTATCCTTTAACAACTCCAGTGACACCAGTTTTGGTTTATGATATAGCTGGGTGATATCTCTCCAAGCAGTCATCAGTGGCTGCAGGAAAAGATATCGTGGAACCGATGACAGCTGAGTAATTACTGAGTGACAACAGTAAAGAGTTTCACAAATGAAATTCCAGTCCTGACAGTGTGTGGTCACTGAAAATTTCTGCCATAACAGAGAAAAGGTTATTGGGGATGAGTTGAATTCTGCAAGATAATGGAACTCCAGCAGGGTGATTAACAGGTTCCCAGAAGTCAAAACAATTATTTCTTTCTTTATGGCAAAGGAGGGAACATCATGAAATTATTATTTTTGGTGTTTTGGTTTAGGGGTTGGGGGTGGTCAGTGTGGCTCTGTGGCTTGAACAATGGACTGGGGCCAAGGCTCCTTTCAATTTTCAGTCAGCTAACTACCTGTAGGGTCACCATGGATAATTCTCATCCACTCTTTCTGCCTCAGTTTCCTCTCCTGTAATGAAGTGATAAAATTCATGCACTCCTTTGAAAAACACTTCAGATTCATGGATATAAAGCTTCATGTAAAAGCTATGTATAGCATTCGTCTACTCCAATGTGCAGTCACAGTGTGGAATAGGCTGAGATCTATTATTCTATGACACGTCAAGACGACATTTTATCCAACTCATTTCAAGTTTTTTTTCTTCATTCCTCTCTTTCTTCTTTCTCGTAGGTGACGAGTTCTACAGGTTTCTTATCAAAGCAGTGGTCTGCCCTGTCTGCAGAACAGTCTTTGCCCAACCCCATGCTCTACACTTAGCTACTGAAATTCGATGGAGACCTTCATAACTTTCCACATAGGAGATTTCACTGAACTTGACATATTACTACTTCTTTTTAATACATGACTCTTTGCAATGCATGTCAAACTATTTCACAGAAACAAGTCCATTTATGGGATCCATGATAAATGTCCAGACCATTTAGCTCTCATAGCACCAAATGTGTGCATGCATTCCTGATATAGCTAGTCTCCATTTTTCCCCATAGTTTCCAATTTGTTGTCCTCTTTCCTAGAAGCAACCCTCTAACAAGTCTTTACCATAACCTATTCATAAGACAACTAGCCCAGTTCTAGAAAACTAGAAAAATAATCCAATAGTATTAGGAATAGTTTTTTTCTATATAACAATTTCAACTGTATGATTTTTCTGCATTAAGTTGCACCCTGAGTGTATGCTACCATAACTAGGCTAATCAATAGGTCTATTACACTGTTAATACATTAACCATCTAACAATATATTATTAATTCCATAAATATGGTGTATTCCCTTTTGCCCACAACACGATTTTGATTGTAAGACACCAAATAACAGCACAGCACCTTCTGGCTGATACATATAAAGCATATTATGGAAAAAGAATGCAACTTCACATTAGTACGATCTTGCTGTGTGACAACTGCCTGGGAAGAATTGTTTGTAATGCATGTCAACACCAAAGCAATAGGTACATTGCACTCATATCTACACAGTATGTCTGTTTAATGCAGCCTAATCAGGCTTTGTACAGGTAAACTGGGGTTGATGAAGCAACCGTTCTTATAGCTAGTATTCTTCTCCAGCACTAGTCCAAAAACTGTTGGTACCGTGTTAGCAAAATGGGCCCTTGTAGTTTTTTACTGCAGTGAAAACATTTTACAATTAATTCAACCATCACGAATAAGAGGGATGTCTTATAGAACAGTTTTCATTCACAAGTCAAGGCACTCTTTAGTTAGAAAGTACCTAGAGTTGAAGTTTTCTCTAACGCCGCCCAAGTGGGAACAGACCCCTGTTCAACTCTGAATAGAAACTGCACGTCCTGCTGTTTAAGTGTTTAAATGCAAACTAAAGTAGCAACAGCTAGACATTCTGAGTTCAGCATTTTGTCTGAATCTTCATCCTTGCTGGAGTTAGTCTTATTAATGACTCAAATGTAGAAACTTCAGCTTAAGCGAAGGTGTTCCTGACAGCTCTCTGTAGATGTGTTCAAATCACCTCTGATAACAAAGCAGTTTTCTTCTCTTACATACTGGACTGGCAGTGATGTTTAAGTTCATTAGGATGCAATAACACAGCCATCCGCTGTTGACAGTTTACTTATCCAGGTTCTCAACTAATCTCAATAATTTACAGCTGAAAAACTGTTTAAAACGTGATCACCTGCCCAGTGAGTAAAATACTATACAAGTACCTAGACTTGATCTCCAGAGCAGAAGGCTGAGCAAAGGTGAGAAAGTGTCTGCTGGCACACGCACACGCACACGCACACGCACATGTATACTTAACAAAGAACAAGAAATAACATCTTCCAGAAATCTAAATCTACAGAAAAACTAACTTGAAAATGCTATTTCTAATGTTCACCAACCACTTAAGCTGAGGTGAAATGAGCAAATTAAGTTGATCTAAGTGTGGGCTGCCACTGACAGGGATGCTTGTGTGGTTGCATGGTAATTTGGGTCAGGGAACTAATCCAACTGAAAAACCATCCCCCTGCTTCTGCGAAAGGAAGTTTTCATCCAGTTCCCTGATTCAGCTCCCTGTGCAGCCACATAAGCACAAGTGTCAGCACAAAGGCAAGTACAGCAATTTAGGTGCCAGCTGCTTGGTGTTTTAAAAATCTTTCCCTCTAATGAATTGTTCCTATTATTAAACGAGCTGTTCTATGCAGGCTGCTTTGCCAGTTTCTTCACTGATACAGTTCCTGAGGAAAGAATGACAGGTATTGAACTACACGGATCAAAGTGTATACAGTATGCTGGCTGGTGTTCAGGGTGAAGTAGTTTATGTGCTAGAAGGGAAAAAAACCCTGAAAGATTCAAGTGGGAAAGGTATAAACTCGTGAACAGTTGAGAGATGCACTCAGAAAGATACAAATGGGTACAAAGGGGCAGCCAGCTGCACTACCTTTAGAAAGGCCTACTAGCATTAACCATGTAGAAAGTCAGTATTGCTGATATTAAAGCATTAGGAAGCTGATGCCTCTATATTCAGAATGTGGCAGATTATCGACACATTTCATAAAATATCACCTTTTTAAATCAAAATGTTTGCAGCTGTACAGTTTAATGGAAAAATAAATTACTTTTTCATAAGAATATTCATGAAAAAATGTTTCTTTTCAGCAGACCTTATCACCATTTTCTGAGTAGTTATAACAATGAATACCAGCCAGGGACAAGGTGGCTGGAAGAGCAGTCCAGCAATGAGAGGATTTGTAACATATTATTGATACTCTAAGCCTCCACTCTTCGAAAAGGAAGATTTATTCATTGTCACTCACAGGAATTAAGCAGTGTTAGGAATTTGTCAGAAAAACATATGATTCTATGAGTATGGCACTAAATAGGCAGGCAAAGGAGTGAGACAACTCTTACCACTTCATCGTCAGATGGCAAAACTGTATTGAATTCAGTGAGGTCCGCACACTGCCATGGATTATGATTTTCAGCTCTGGAACTGTCTCCCTTATGACAGTGGGTAAATTCCCTTTTCTATGCCTCTCAGCCTCCTAGTTTGCTTTTCTAGCCTGTTGGCACTGTGAACTCAAGAGGGCTAAGGCTGTTTCTTGTGACAAATTCAACAGTTATTGTCATATGGGGTACTGATTTAAGATGAGTTCTCTAAACACTGCTGCAATGTAAGCAGAAGTGACCAAAACAAGTTTTTCTAAGTTTTTCCAGTTTCTTGTGTAACTGGAGCTTTCTTACATGCCCTTCATATTTTCACCACACACCATGCTCCTTACATGTGTTTCAACATCTTGGGTTTTGTAGAAAAAAAAAATTATGCTGGCATGGACACAAGGTGAATGTTTACATTGGCAGCAAGGGACATCACTTCCTAAGAGGGTTTTCATTAGAGGAAAAGAATTTTTCAAAAGCTTAATCCTCCTACTGTGCCGTCAATTTGCTGCTGCACACACAGTCTCTAGCATGGCACTAGAATGAGAACTTCCAGGATCTGAGCAAAAAGGAAACTTCCCAAAAGATTAATGATTCAAAATCAAATTCTTAATCACAGGCCTTGAAACCTGACATTTCAAAGCAGCTTTCACATTCCATGTTACATGCTGTGTTTATGCTCCTGGAAAGCATGTTTTTCTAATTGATGGCTATTGCAAAATCTGATGAACATCAGAGAACTTTTCATTTGAAATACAAGAGAAAAAGTATGGGCTAGTGCGTACAGGAGAGGACAGGAGATTAGAACTAAGGTTGCACTAATATTTTGGTGGTGGTATTTCTAAAATATCAAGAACAAATTAGGTCAATCACAAACGAACATTTTCAGTCATTGTAAAGTTGAAAAGAAGCACCACTTCAAGCCAAACAGTGTCAGCTTCGATCCAAAACAAAATGCTGAAGTTAGATTTGACAAATAGTAATTGTTTTCTCAATTCCAAAATAAAATTGAGGTATATTGCAAAGTTTATAGGAATTGCATTCTGAAAAATGGGAACTTCATTTTAGAGAAATGAAAAAGAACATTTCATTTTCTTTTAAGCAGGAGTGCAGCTTCACAAATGAGTAGAGAGATGAATCTGAGGCAAGTTTTTTTCAGAACACAAATCTGCTTGATATTCAGCTGAAAAATTTTGTCAAACTATGAGGCAACCTAAGCATGGGCTGTCACTGAAAGAGCTGACAATATCAAGCTGTGAGGTTCAATCCTAGTTCTACAACTGTCATACAAGATTTCACTAGTGACAGTCAGTCTTTCACTCTTCTGTGGCTGGTCTTCACACATTTTGTGCCTGTAGGAACTCCCGCTTGATGGACACTCTGTGCTGTGCTAGAGGGAAAGGGGAGCAGGGACAGTTGTAGTGATTTTCTATGCAATTAGCTTAAACCCTTTAAAGACTCTGAGCAGCTACACATAAACTTACCAATATGGGAAAAGAGGGCACTTCCTACTGTATCTTTCATAAGCTACATTTCGTCACAGTACAGAGATGAGTTATACGATCTGTACCCTAATTTACTCATTTAGTAAAACTTTATTTACTTAGTTATTTATTTACTTTAGTTATTTACATTACTTATTTGAGCCAACCGTCTTAATAAATACCTGATATTACAACCTGGAGTAGGATAAGCTTAATATTTGTAGGAAGCTTTGAGATCCTTAGGTAAAAATACATTCATAAATTTTGGTAATATTTGCCTAAAAATTATAGTTTATGTCACATACCAACACTAAAAAGCATCTAATCCATGTCTGGTCTGTATAGGGATGTTACTCTTTGTAGGAGTCTGAAAATGGCAACCAGTCTTATGCAGACATGGAAATCAGGACATATCAAACTCATTTGTTTCTCAAGTTACCCTTAGATTCAGAATGGAGTCTTCCCATGAAATAGCCTTAACTTGGATGGATTCAATTCTGGACCGATGAGTCAGAGTAAATGCTTTGACATGGGAACAATCAAAAGTTCCTATGACTACTTTGTGTGAATGCCAAAAAATGTTGGCATTACAGTTTTGAGCAATTAGAATTTGTCTAGGAAGTATCAAATGTAAACTATGGATACAATTGATACTATCAGAAACCCCAGATGTAACTGCAATGTGTTCACCAGAAATGGTGGAAAAATTATCTGGAGTCTAGTCCATCAAGTTTCACCCATAAACTGGACTACTGGAAAACACACACATTTACTTCTCTAAGGGAAGACTTGCAATGCAACCCCTCTCACAGTCCGTAAAGTCTATTGAACTGGACATAGCAAGCTGTACAAGAAATGTCCAAGCAAAATGGTGTCCTAGTTTCAGCTGGGATAGAGTTAATTTTCTTTCCAGTAGCTGCTGTGTTTTGGCCTCAGTGTGAGAAGAAATGTTGATAACACATATTGGTTTAGTTGCTGCTAAGTAATGTTTAAATTAGTCAAGGACTTTTTCAGCTTCCCATAGAAGCTGAGAGGGAGCACAGACAGGACAGCCAAAGGCTGTCATGCTCAGTATATAAACAGGTGTTGGCAGGGAGGTGGGAATCCAAGATCACTGCTCAGGATGGGCTGGGCAACTGATCATCGGGTGGTGAGAGGGATTTGTGTTGTACCACTTTATTTTGTATATTCTTTTACTATCATCATCATTATTATTTTATTGTTGTTACTTTCCTCTTCCATTACTGCTCTATTAAACTGTCTTTCTCTCAACTCCCCTCCTTTTCTCCCTCTTCTCCCTCCCCTACTGCATGGTCCTAGTTGCTGACTGGGGTTGAACCACAACAACTGGAACACAGAACATGCAAGTAAAAGATAAGTTAAAAGCCACACAGCTTAACATACTATCACTGAGTGCCCAACTCAGTATTCCTTTGCTAGTAACATCCAATCATGATCCAATTTTCTCTCAACTCCCCTCTTTTTCTCCCTCTTCTCCCTCCCCTACTGCATGGTCCTAGTTGCTGACTGGGGTTGAACCACAACAACTGGAACACAGAACATGCAAGTAAAAGATAAGTTAAAAGCCACACAGCTTAACATACTATCACTGAGTGCCCAACTCAGTATTCCTTTGCTAGTAACATCCAATCATGATCCAATAGCAAGGGGCTACACAACGCCATACCATCTGTCACCTCCACTCTTCTTGAAGCAAATATAATTCTTGCATCTACTGAGGCAAGTTCTATAGTTTTTGGTCACAGAAAATCTCTTTCTTGTATATACCTCAGAACACCGAATAAGAAAACACACTGTTGGCCCAGTCTTTTTCGTGCCTACTTGGTTTGCTATTATGAGGTTTCTCTATACTCTCTAATTTTTCACAAAAAAAAATCCATTAGTAATAAACTTTAACCATGGGAATGAAACACATCCATACATAGTAGTCAGCCAGGCTAATTAGAAAACACTTGATTCGGAATCATGTTTAAAATCACTTGCTGAAGCACTTTAACTTTGCTTTGTTTCTGGCTTCACTAATACTAATAGTCCAGTTTCCAACTAGATTTGTTTTAAGCATGTTCCATGTCTATGGACACATGTGGCTAAAATAGATCGACCTGTCAAGAAGTACAAAAATAGATCTACCTTCATGCAACCTGTGCTTTCCTGGGCTTGTACAAACTTGCCTCGTGATAGGTGGGTCATTACTGCTTTGCTGTCAAGATAGTTTTCTTTAATTATTCCTGTGTTATCCAGCATCACAGAATTATATGTGTCAGGCACCCTAAAACATGTTAGAGATGCCATCTTTATTCACACTTTCTTATTATGCTATCCTCTACTAAGGCTCAACACCTGGAGGATAAATGACATAGCTAAAGTTATACCACACATTAGCTGCAGAACTGAAACAAGCATCCATGCCAACACCCTGAATCCTTGTACCAATGCACAAAGAATGGGCAATACCACTTCCAAACTCATTAACAAGAACATAGCTGTGTTGCAGACACATAGTGAATAAGTGGAAAGGGCTTTTGTTCTATTAAGATCTGGGGTCCAACTGTGGGGGCGGAGATTTAAAATGGTACAATAGCTGTAGGGTTTGCAGCCTGTTTCCAAGATCTTTATAACATCCCAAATTCTGAGTATTGGCATGTGACAAACAGGACAGTAAAATAAAGGCTATGTGTCATGTTTCTAGTGGAGACTGCTGTATAGTTTCCTCTGCCCTCCCTGGATCTTCTATAAAAGAAAAGGCACGATGCGGAGAAGTTCCCTTTTCCTTTATTAAGCTGTCTGCCTTGATGCCTTTGTTAGATACCGCTAGGACTGAGATCATTTAAAAAAAAAAAAAAAAAGAATTTGATCAGTAACAAGAACAAAAGTTATGTAAGTTACATCATGGAGATATTTTTCTTAGCTGAGACAAACTGGAGGGATAATGTAGCCCACTGCCTGGATACCTAATATTCTTTAGGCTTTTGCTAGGGATCTGTGGTTTTGACAGCTGCAGAAGTTAAAAAGGCTATTACCACTAATTATCAGGTATTAAACAAGATTATGCTTGTAAAATAATACCAGCGAAGTTGAGGGTGAACAAAGAACTTAGATGTTTTGTCTGTTTGTTTTAAAAGACCCAGGGTAAGTGGGTGGTCCAGAGTTAGAAATATTATATAGCGAGATTCAATTCAATCGTTCACCTTGAAAATTCAAACAGAGGCGGGTGGTCACTGATCAAGTGAAATGAGCATATGAGCAAAAATGAGCATAGGTGAAGAGGCAATTCTTTGCAATACTGAGTAGTACACAATGAGTACAACCGAATTTTCAGAATTCATAAGAACTACAGGAAGTATAAACAAAGCCAAACTTCAGACTGAGTTAGTCAACTCATATTCTCAGGTTCCCTATAGCCAGTGGAAGAATACAACTTCCTACAGAGGGAAAGTGATCACAGAAGTTAGAGCACCAAATAAAACAATATCCTCCATCTACAAGCTGTTCTGAAGAACAGACTGCAATTTTATTACCCTGGCACCCAGAAACTCATGACGTATTTGGTGCCAAAAAGAAACTATTGCTATTCTCCAGAGTTGTAAGCTCAGTGAGCAAAGAAAAGATTCAATGGCGGGAGAACAGAAGGATGAAAAGATTAAATGACTTCCCTGAGGTTACACATTGACTATATGGCAGAACTTGAAACTATATAGTCTTGTCTAATGTCCTTATCAGGGCTGGAAGAAGAAGGGGCTGACTAGCCTTTCCCCTGAAACTGCATTACTCATATCTTGTCGGCATGATGTATTTTCCCTGGGTGTGAGGAAGAGGCATCTGCTCTGAATTAAATCAGATCCTTTTGATTTTTCCAATTCATTCAAGGAATAGAAATAATCACTTCAGCTTTAGTTTGTCCACCAGCATGCGTAGACCTAGTGCCTCAGTCTATTTAAACAAATGCTGAACTTGGAGGCGATGGATGGAGGCAATCACAATGCTTCACTTAATTGTTCTGTATCTCCCATTCATTTGCAGGCAAGGACAGAGTAAAATGGAATTGTACATTTTGAATATTCACCTGCTTCCCAGAGCTTAGATTTTTTGGTAAAATGGACTGAAATATGAACCTCAGGGTAAGCTTTCTCCCTGGGTTTGGCTGTCTTGTCAGACTTTTTCATCCAAGTTCCAGTTGCTCACGCCTTAGAGACACTATCTACAGCTACGTGAAGAAGTTGTCTGCATTTTAACAACAGCATGGAATAAACATGCTGAGCTGAAATCTAGCTTTTGCAGGGACCAAGGATACCTCCCTCACAAAAAAAAAAGGAACAATAGTAAGAAATACACTTATCTCAATGTTTTTTCAGCATGAACACTCTTGGAGTTAGGATTCAGGTCAGAGTGTATGAAACAGCTTTCGATGCCAGGGAATGGCTCTTTATTTCATCCTAAACTGGCTCTCTACCATAACCACCACCAAGTAGTTATCTGAGTCTGTGCTATGAACAGGAAAAGCCATAATCCTGGAATATCCTAGAAATTATGATTCAAGGTGATTCCTTTCTAAACCTCCAGGAAGCTCCAAGCAGGATGCTCAGCCCTTTCTGCCTTTCAAATTCACCACCGTCATGGTTACAACAACCTGGAAGAGATATCTGGAATTGAATGGACTGGAATCTATCTGACTTTTGTTAGAGAACAAAGTCCTTCATCTTTCTGTCACCGTGTGGTACCAGATGAGTATTCTGTCTTTAGCACAATCCTCACAAGGAGTGGGAAGGAGGTTCAAAATGAATTGTTGACAGCGTAGTTAAAATTCCCCTATACATACTGCAAAAAACTGAACCAACTATGCTGGTACTAAGCCAGTTATTATTATTTGCACTGTAGCAGTGTGTATGGGCCTCAGTCCCTTGCCCATGCTAGGTACTGTATTTCTGTTTCTGCCTCTTGTCTTCCCAACAAACTCCCCATGCCCACTCTGGAAAGAAGATGGGAGGCACTGAACTAGCCTTTTAAAATGTCATCTTGTACACTCCGGCCAAGATGATTGATGGGGGATGTCTCCAGCTGGGAAGCAGCCATGTCTGAAAGTCAGAAGCAGAACTGAGCCCAAGACGTTTACTTCCAAAGCGAAACTGGCAACTCTCCTGCTGTCTGCCAGTTCCATTCAGATAAAAGTATTTCTGGCATTTTCTGCAGGAAGCAACTTTGATGGCTGATTGGAACTGCCTTTACCACCTGGCAGGGCAGCTTCAGGAACCTGGAGCCTTTGGGAAATATGCTGCAGGACTTGATCTTTAGCTCCTCAGCAGCACACAGTTTTGTATGGTAATGTATTACAGCCTCCACTACTCACCAGTGATACTGCCTCATTGCCATTTACTGTGTTTCTAGGACCATTTGCCTTTCACATGCACAAATACTAAGTTCTTTAACTTCAGAAATAGAAGGTTATGTTCAAAGGGAGTCTGAAATCTCCTCCTGCAAAAAGTTCTATGTGGCAGGCTCCTTCATCCAGGAGAAAATATTTTGACTTCAGAGGGACAAACCATGATCCTGGGCTCAGTACAAGAGAGTAAAAATCTTTACGTTAAACATGATGGTAAGGATCCCAGATCATCCCACCCAGCTTACTTGAAAAACTGATGAATGTACTGAGAAGTTTCAAACCTAAGAACAAAAGCAAATCATTGATAAAGTATACCATGACAATACCTTAACCAGTACACCTTCTTCCAGGCTCAAATGCCTTAAAAGTCATGCAGATGCTCTTGGACTTAAAGCAATTTACAATGTTTAACTTCAGTCCAGCTTTACACATTCTCCCTAAATGGACCCAAATACTATAAACTGGTTAAGAGACAAAAATTGTAGGTTCATAGTAATCTGCAACTTCTCCGAGCATTTTCTGTCTAATATCGTTGATCAGGTGATCAGCAACAATTTAGAGTTTTTTTTTCCTTTGGGCATTTTATTTACTTTGCTGAAAATCCAGGTAGAAAATTATGCATATTTTTATATATATAAAAATACATATAAAACTAAATCAGACATCCAAGCTTTTCCAGAAAAGAGATATATATCCTGAACAACTATTTTGGGGGATGCTACAGTTTTTGGTTTATGACTCTTCACTTAAATTCTTTTATAATCAAACCAGCATTTTTTCATTAATATTATCAACTGGATGTAAAGCCAGTTTTTATTCTGAGAATTCAATGAAAGAATCTGGAGCAGCTGTACAGTTTTTATTTATTTGCACAGTGGTACCTTAATGACAGGCATGAGATGAACACTGTAGCAATAAAGATACTGTGTAAACGCAGATGTAACCTGCTAATACACAAATCAGAACTGAAACTGAAAGACAATGAAGCAAGTTAACTAAGCAGTGAATTACAACTTGTTTTTCTAACCAGATGTTGGGTATGTCCAGACAAATAGGTGCAGACAGTTGGGATTTTAGCCTACCACACTTCACACAAGTGAGATGGCAGCCAGGTCTATCCAAAAGCCATGTAATCATAGAATCATAGAATTGTCTAGGTTGGAAGAGACCCTTGGGATCATCAAGTCCAACCATCTACCCTGCTCTACAAAGTTCGCCCCTACACCACTGATCCAGGCCACTAAAGTGCCTCATCCTCTTCATTTTCTTAAACACATATTGTCAAAATTAACAACAACCTGCCTATATTTAGTTTTCTGGAACAACACCCATTGATGAGAAAATGTCTCATGGAGAAATTCTGTGTAGTTCTACATTTAATCCATTAGGTGAATTCCCATGGTAAAAAATTGGTATATTGGTGGTCTGGAACTTTTTGATGAAGTAGGGGTTTTTTTGTTTAAAATACGTGAATGTCTTGGAAACAAAACTTACTGTGCTTACAATTTCAACAGAAATTTATCTGTGTTCTTAGATCTTGGATTGAATTTCTGGCCAAAACTACACTGCGGGTGTGTGACTGGATGGATAAGTCACTTCACCGACTTAAAGCTAGGTCTTATGACAGAGGAGAAGCCAAGGCATGCAGCCTGGCAGGGCTAAAAGGATTCCCACTACGGTGGTTTGTAACAGTTCCTTATGAGCTGAGAATGAAGGCAACACAGCATTAAATTAAGTTAATGCAAAAACTCATACTACCTTAAATAAGAACAGATAATTAGATGAACTCCCCATTTATAGCTTATCCCCTAGGGAGGAATACATAAGCAGTTAACCTATTGGATGATTTTTCTTCAGGATTTAGGCTTGTAAAGAAAACTGTTCAGAAGGCAATAGGTAAGAGCAATAAAGCAAAAATGGCTATTAGCTATTTGAAAATACTGAAATTAAGAAAGTCAAATTTGCTTTTTTCAATTACTTGTGGGTTTTTTGAAGTAAAGTTTAGGTGTAGAGATGCCATACAGTAATATTATAGAATTATAGAATTGTCTAGGTTGGAAGGGAACTTTAAGAACATCAAGTCCAACTGTATGTATGGAGTTCCTACCACAAGAACGACACTGATAAAAAATGTATCATACTGAAAACTATCCTAATAAAATACAGGAGATACAGGTGTGCAATCAGCATGACAATGGAATCTGATTGCCATGAAATGCTGGTGTCACTCAAATCTACCCTGCATCACTGTGTCTGACTCAGAGGCAGATTTCAGGAATTTCATTTGCAATTCAGTTTTCCTCTACTTGCTATCTTTCATGAATCTTAAGGACTTTTACATTCATTCTTTTGATCTGCCTGCACCCCTAAGAGGTAAAGACGCTTTATTTTCCTTATTTTACGCATAGCAGACTTAGACACAAAGAGTATGAATGAGTCACCCAAGATCACACAGCACTTCAGAGAGAGAGCCTAGAACACCAGCCAGGAGGGCTGACTGAGCATCCTATTCTCACCACTTGACCAAATTTCTTCTTGTTGTAGGAACTGAAAGGATGGAAGCCAATTAGCCACCTGTTTCATTGTTTGGCATTTTCAAGATATCTGATGTGTGCTAAGTGGAGCACTGTGCTTCACACATACAGGACCTCCTGCTACTCAAGAAAGCTGAAATTTCACACATGACCAGGACCTTTCACTGTGTAAAACATAAATTGTACACATTCCAGACTTCTGTTTCTATTAAACAAATGTTTTGACTGGGAGCACTGATTCCATTTCACCTCTGTTGTTTCTGATTTCCTATTGCTGTTTCCTTTCTTTCCACTCCTCTTCCTCTTCCAACACTGGTGCCAACACACTGGCCACACACACACACACGGGTCATGGTTGCTAGTAGCCAGTTGGCAGGTGGTGGATATTTTTCTTGCAGCATATGTATGTGTGGATGACTGCTCTTGCTGTGTGACTGACTTAGTTGCTGGCAGTGCTTTTGGCCGGGGTATACTCTCTGGCATTATTTTAGTTCCAGACATTTGATGGGTTGACTCTCCTGTTTTGTTCTCCCAGACAGTATTTTTCAGTATTCCCTTTTTTTCAGCCTGAGACAGTCATGGCTGTGTGGGTGTCTTTTAATGATGTTTGCACAGCTCCAGGCCTTTCTGTCACTTTATATAGCTGTGAAGGGAACTGTGGTGTGTAGGTATCTATATGTGTATTCGTGCAGTGCTGTTCACGGTTATGTGCCTCCCACTTCTTGTTTGTGAATTTGCTTCTATATGTGCACATGTGCATGCATCATCCTATGCCCTCCTGATTTTGTGAGTATGTCTGTGCCTATGTGTATCTACTCCTATTGGCATGTCCATTTGTATAGTCTGTATACCTGAATATGCGTATTTGTCAATGTAAATGGATATGTGTCCTTCTGTGTACCATATCCTTTTAGCATATACAGAAAAAAATATTTCAAAAGTAGTATTAAAGTTGCAAAGTCAAACAGCAGATATGTGAAAATACTATAATTCAGTTTGCTTGCTCATCCTGAATTTTGACTGTGTGTGTGTATATCTGCTAAGAAAATCTAAAACCACATCTATAGATTTCTAATTAATTCAGTACTCAAGGTGGACCTGTTCTAGGAAGGCTGCTTGGCAAAGGTATTTCCTGCCTCATTTACTGCAAAAGCTGGTTGCTTTTTAGAGAATGAAGTAGATGACTACAAAATGAAGGTCCTCTGGACCCGTGATCCTGCATGTCTCATCGCTCCAGATTTCCCTTTGCAGTCTCTCTAGATCCTAAACTCAGTTACCTTGCCTAGTTCTTTATTCTGATCTCAAGCTCATTTTCCAGCCATTTCCAGCTTTTACTAGCTCTCCATCTCTTCTCTTCCCAAACTAGCCACAGTGTCAGCACCAGAACTGTTAATGAAAATTCCTTCTGCCTTTAGCATCCTTCTGTTACATGCCCACATTATCTATTACCTTCTTGCTCCCAAAATATATAGTTTTCAATTCATGTCACTTCTTCCTGCATTGTTAATGTGCAAAACATACTTACAATGTGCAATGTTTGACAACCATAACAACAAGCAATTGTCAAGAACATAAGAATAAAAGTAAATGTCTACTATTCTTATTATAAGCAGTTCAAGATTCTTGTAACACCTAAAGGACAGACAGATGAACTTTTAGAAGCTCAGAAGTAGTAAAAATAACTCAAGAGTACTCAACTTCTTTACTTTGAGGGTAGTGGAGCACTAGCACAGGCTGCCCAGAGAGGTTGTGGAGTCTCCCACTCTGGAGACATTCAAAACCCGCCTGGACGCTGTCCTGTGCAACCTGCTGTAGGTGACCCTGCTCTGGCAAGGGGGTTGGACTAGATGATCTCCAGAGGCCCCTTCCAACCCTGACCAGTCTGTGATTCTGTGATTCTGTGAGTATGTGGAAAGCAATTGCCTAACTATATGTTGGTATATTCAAACAGTAATGAATGTTTATGGAGTGGTACAGGACACATAAAAGAAAGGTATCTTCCTGAAACATTTTGTTACAAAATGAAGTATTTTCCAAGCCCTAAACTCTGTAATTCTTGCTGGCAACATATTTTCATTGAATGATGAAAATTATATATATGTGGTGCTGGTAAGATGGTGACATCAGTCAACAAGCAATGCTTATGGATGCACACCATCTAGTACCTGATGAGACCAAGACAAAAGAGAAAAGGAATCATCAATTCTGTAACCACAGCCAGAATAGTCAGGACAACATCCTGAAGAGACCACTAGAGCTTCACCTCACAAACATAGGGAAGACAGGAAACCACAACAGGTAAGAGCAAAGTAGCCCATGAATCTCATCTACAGAAGCAAAATCAAATGCCAAAGTAAGAACACATAAGCACAGTCCATAGCTTGTCATATACAAGTAGCTGGGTGATGACCTCCAAGTGCTGTCAGGGACTATAAGCACATAGCCCAACCCAGTATTTGTTGAAAATAAATTAAAATACTCCTAAAGAGTCTTAAAGGTATTGGATAAGTGCTGTAACATTTCTTTAATGAATACACTTTCATGGGCTAGTCTGGGACTTTAGTACTATTTGAGTAACTGAGAACTTTTCAAAATCAATGTCGGTTTTGAGTATGCCAGACCAAGTTTTTAGTGCTCTGAGTATAGAATTGTAGTCACCCGATAACAAGTCTTTCCCAGAAGTCTTCCACTCGTCAGTCTCACTGAAGGAACGGGCACGTATGCAATGCATTATAGCTCATAAGACAATTATAGCCAGCCAGTACAATAACACTGGCAAGCAACTTTCAGTGCTAAGTATGTGGTTCAATGGAGAAAGTGTTACTGGCTAAGCTTCACCAATGGCATTTAAAGAAACATTCAGGCTATTCTACTAGGGTTTTTTGAAAGGGAAATTACTTATGTTTACTCTGGAACATTTTTTAGAAACTTTTCCTGCTCATATATGACTATTAAAACGTACAAGTTTTCCTACTACTACATAGCCATTTTTCTTTACCCTTGAAAGTATACTGGAAACAGAGTTGTTCAGAATGTAATATAATTTTGTTTTTCTTAACTTACTTGGGGCTATAGACTCATCTTAGTTACAAAGTCTGACACAGCCTTCTCGTGAATTTTTCATTCTGAATTACTTTCAAAACAGAAAATCATTTTAATATATCAACCATTTAAAAATTTTGAAAGTCCAATAGAAAAACACTGCAATTATTTCAAAGTAATAGTTTATAAATAAAATTAATTATAATACCTTGGAATTTAAAATCCAACTCTGCATTGCTCTCTATTTCAGTAGCTCTATAAAAACACGAAGAGATTAAGCACAAAATTAAGTAATTTGCTGAACTGAAGCCTTGTGATGTAAGGCTAACTGGAATCATAGAACCATAGAATCATAGAATGGTTAGAGTTGGAAGGGACCTTGAAGATCACCTAGTTCCAACCCCCCTGCTGTGCACAGGGACACCTTCCACCAGACCAGGTTGCTCAAAGCCCCATACAGCCTGGCCTTGAACACTTTCAGGGATGGGGCATCCACAACTTCTCTGGGCAACCTGTACCCGTGTCTCACCACTCTCAGAGTAAAGAATTTCTTCCTAATATCTAATCTAAATCTACCCTCTTTCATTTTAAAACCATTACCCCTTGTCCTGTCACTGAACTCCCTGATGAAGAGTCCCTCCCCATCTTTCCTGCAGGCCTCCTTAAGTACTGGAAGGCTGCTATAAGGTCTCCCCAGAGTCTTCTTCAGACTGAACAACCCCAACTCTCGCAACCTGTCTTCACAGCAGAGGTGCTCCAGCCCTCTGATCATCTTTGTGGCCCTCCTCTGGACTCACTCCAACAGGTCCATGTCATTCTTATGTTGGGGGCCCCAGAGCTGGACACAGTACTCCAGGTGGGGTCTCATGAGATAGGAGTAGAGAGGCAGAATCACCTCCCTTATCCTGATGGCCACACTTCTGTTGATGCAGCCCAGGATGCAGTTGGCTTTCTGGCCTGTGAGCGCACATTGCCGGCTCCTGTTTAGCTACTCATCAACCAACACCGCCAAGGCCTTCTCCTCAGGGCTTCTCTTAATCCATTCTCTGCCCAGCCCGTATTTGTGCTTGGGATTGCCTTAACCCATGTGTAAGACCTTGCACTTGGCCCTGCTGAATTTCATGAGGTTTGCACGGGCCCACTTCTCAAGCCTGTCAAGGTCCCACTGGATGTCATCCCTTCCCTCTAGCATGTCAACCACTCCATGCAGCTGGTGTCATCGGCAAACTTGCTGAGAGTTCACTCAATCCCATCGTCCATGTCACCAACAAAGATGTTAAACAGCATCATTCCCAGTACCAACCCTTGAGGAATGCCACTCATTCCTGGTCGCAGCTTGGACATTCAGCTGTTGACCACAACTCTTTGAGTGCGGCCATCCAGACAATTCCTCATCCACTGAGTGGTCCATCTGTCTCTCCAATTCAGAGACAAGGATGTTGGATGTCACGCAGGACAGTGTCAAATGCTTTGCACAAGTCCAGGTAGATGATGTCGATTGCTCTTCCCTTATCTACCAACATTGTACCACCGTTGTAGAAGGCCATCAAATTTGTCAGACATAATTTGCATTTAGTGAGCCATGTTGGCTGTCACCCACCGTACGTATAGAACCATATGTACAGAAGCTTTTCTTGTTGCCCTTGATGTCCCTGGCCAGATTTAACTCTATCTGGGCTTTAGCTTTTCTAATGTGATCCCCAGCTGCTCAGACAATTTCTCTGTATACCTCCCAGGCTACCTGTTCTTGTTTCCACCCTCTGTAGGCTTCCTTTTTCTCTTTGAGATTGTCCAGAAGCTCCTTGTTCATCCATGCAGCCCTCCGACATTTTTGCCTGACTTCCGCTTTGTTGGGATGCATTGCTCCTGAGCTTGGAGGAGGTGATCCTTGAATATTAATCAGTGCTCTTGGGCCCCTCTTCCCTTCGGGGCTTTATCCCACAGTAGTCTGCCAAGCAGATCCCTGAAGAGGCCAAAGTCTGCTCTCCTGAAGTCCAGGGTAGCAAGCTTACTGTGTGCCCTCCTCACCGCCCTAAGGATCTTGACCCCCACCGTCTCATGGTCACTGCAGCCAAGGCTGCCCTTGAACTTCACATTACCCACCAGCCCCTCCTTGTTGGGGAGAAAAAAGTCCAGCATGGCACCTCTCCTTGTTGGCTCCTCTGTCACTTGGAGAAGGCAGTTATCATCGACGCATTCTGGGAACCTCCTGGATTGCTTATGCCCTGCTGTGTTGTCCCTCCAACAGATACCAGGGGGGCTGAAGTCCCCCGTGAGGACCAGGGCTTTTGAACATGTGTCTGCTCCTATCTGTCTATAGAGGGCCTCATCCGTTAAGTCTTCCTGGTCTTGCTGCCTGTAGCAGAGCCCCACTGTATCATCACCTGTCCCTGCCCTCCCTTTAATCCTGACCCATAAGCTCTTGGTCAGCTTCTCATCCATCCCCAGGCAGAGCTCCATGCATTCCAGCTGGTCATTGACAGCGTCCACAAGCTTCATGCAAATTATATTGAAATGCATCTTTTTGCAAAACAAAGTGCAGGTAGAGAACAGAGGGATATATGCAGTACATATTACAGACTATACACATATGCTGAGATAGAAAAAATAGTAAAAAAAGAACTATAAAACATATTGCACGGGTTACGGTATTTCATATAGAATATTTTTAAAAGAATGGAGAGAAGTTGAAATAACACACTGGATAAAAAGGCACTTTGTCCCAAGGGCAAGTACTGTAGTGATCAATTACACCTTGAATTGCAGGAACAAAATTAACTAACTTGATGGAAAGCACCACATCGCAATAAAAGATATAATATACAGATGAACAGGAATTGAGAATGCTATTTATTTGAAACAGCAGGTATAATATACTGTACCTCTATACCTCCTGATGGAATATTTCTAAATGGGCTACCCATATTTTGCAGCATGACTGCACTTTGATTTATGGAGCCAAGGTAAATGATATGCTTCGCCAATAAAAATTCCTTGCAAAGGCAGCTTTTTCCATTTCATTTTAAAGGGAATATGAAAAGAAACACATACAGAGACTTTTTTTTTAACAAACATTGCTATGCAAAATGTATAATACAGGTATGAAAGTATGTTTGTATATGTGTACGAGTGTATTTTCTGTACTAAAACAGTTTAATGTTTTTTGATAAAGTAAAGATGGGAAATCACTTTGCTTATATGCAGATAGTACAAACAGTGCTTCCTGTTGGAGGGGTGGAAATAGTCAATGAAAATAATTCACTGGTTTGTTTTACAAGTGAATGCAATCTCCTCAGTAATTTTGTGTTATACAGCAATTCTGTGTTAATGCATTAATAGAGGGCACAACCAGTAAGAGGTACTGATGTGCTAGCCACTGCGCAAGTGATAGTAGCCTGTAGGCAGATGATGGATATAATGCACACTAAATCATGCATTACATGTCATGGGAAGATTACAATACCTGATACATTGATGGTACTTGGGTTGTTAGCATATGAGTTTCACCATCTTTAGCTTCAACTTCACTTTTAGTGCTGCCATTTAGCCAGTGAAAATAGAAGTGGAATGGTCACTAACACTTTAAGTTTAGGCAACTGTATTTCCCCATCCTTAGGGATATTCACAGGATCCAGTTTCAGTCACCTAACTTAGCTATCTTTGTGGTGGAATCCATCTCACATAATGCTTGCGGTGTAAAAGCCAGATGACTCATCTTTCAAGAGAACCATGGCTTTAATCTGTGAGGGGCACCACCAGCCCCATCCAGATGCTGCAGAAATAAATCTTACTAAAATAATTCCCTGGCATGCACAGTATAACAATAAGAGGAATTAATCCTTACTCACATTAGCCCTTTGTTGTTTGTTAGGCATATGAAGTAAACACTACCAATTTGACTGTGATAAAAGTAAATTATATTGCATGGACAATTCTACATTGGTTGGAGAATGAAAGGAAAAGATGAAAACATTTCATGCTAAAAATAAGCAGAAGCATTAGATAATTTAGCTCGACCAAAAACTTTATCCAAATTTAACAGAAAACACCAAATCTTCTTGTCACAGATTATGGTGGAAAAGTTGGAGGGAATATATGGTGGAAAAGTCAGAAAGAATATTTCAGGAACTAGATCTCAATGGAACTACAAAACTCTTCTCACTGTGACAATTCAGATATTTCCGATGGGACTTGGAAACCTTTTGGAGAAGTGTTTGAGGCTGAGAGCTCAACAAAAATACCGCTGTTAGCAGATGACCATTCCAAACTATTCACTGTCTACTTAGATGACCACAGTTTCAACAGGACTGTAACATCAGTACCATAACATTTCTTTTGCTTCACTTGTGACATCACAGTATACATGCTTTCTCACCCCCTTATTGATAGATGTAATTATCATATTCATTCTAAGCAGCTTCTCTCCCTGCGTTGCACTAATCTCACATTGCATCATCCCTTTCATCATTCAGTCCAATGGCATCTTCTTCCTCATTTCTTCCTACCTCTCCTTATCTCAGCTCCTGTTTCTGGAATGTGCTTGCACTGACAAATCAACTTTTGGTGACATAAGAAAGGGCAACTTCACGTTTCTCCTATTCACACCTCACCCACTGCCACATGTAGACTCTCCATATAAAGATACGCAGTCAAGTCAGAATTACATGATAATGTTTCTGTAAGATTTTTCTTTACCTTCTTGTGATGTCTATTCAGTTTTGCCACCTGACCAGCATGCATACTTAAGCAGATCAAAAGGGATGACAAAGTAGTATTGTTTCTCTGGTGTGAAATCTCAGAATCTATCTTTTATTTGCTGTCAGACAAAAGAATAGGCTACTTTCTCCTCCTTCCCATCAAGCAGGGACACCTTCCTTTGAGAAACCCTCTGTAGAACTGGTCCCTCTCCTTCCCTCCCAAGCCAGAAGCTTTCAAAATCTGCCAGCTGGGGTCCTTGTCCCCTGTGCTTACTTGTCTTCCCATGGAAGGTCAGGTACCATTCTACAGCCTTAAAAATACTATATGTCCTGTCACTAGGAGGTTTTTCTTCCATGTTCATCATTGTGCTGTTGAATCACTTTTCACTGTAATAAAGCAGGGATCATTTAACTGTGATCTGCAATGCATTTTTATTATAACTCCCTTATGCTGTAAAAGATCCAGTAACACGTAGGTCATGAAGCAGAATCCCTGAACTTACCAGTTCCCTTTGGAATAGTTTGCTAGAATCCTTATTTCTTTTCTGGGAATAAGGAGAAAAAAAATGAGTGAAGTTCCTTTGGCAATGATAACTAACCCCATGATGAACTTGTGTTCTCTGAGTCATGAGTGCAAGTGGTATTAAATGCAGACTGTTAGCAGGAAGACAAATGTAGTAACAAGACATCTTTGGGGACTGGGCACCACTGACAAGCACTGGAATGCCTTGTGGTAAATACATCTTTTCTGAATGTGTCATCATCAGTGGGTTTATTCCAGGTCTGGATTATGTTGCCGTAACTCCGCAATGGCTTTCAAGAGCTTATAAAAGGTATGAGCAAATTAAGTGAAGACAGTAAATAATAATAAAATACTTTACATTTCCAAAGCACTTTTATCCTAAAGCTCACAAGGAACACAATTACAATCATATTTAGGCATGAAACAATGTCAATTAGCACGTAGTAAGATTTTCCAAAATTCCTAATACAGATACCAGGTTCCTTCTGAAAATGCTATTAGGTACATATACTTCTGCATCTCAAGACACCTGAATACCTTTGTAAAAAACAATACAAGTACATAGGTGCTCCACTACATTTAACTTGCTTTATAGGTTTCAGATTAACAGAAAACTTAAAACTCTATTTTGCAAAGACCCTATTGAAATAACAAATAATAAAATAAAATGTAAGCTTAAAGTATTCTGTTCATCTATTTCCTGAAGCTGTGTGTTAGAAGTAAAAGAAATTAAAAATTCCCCCATAACTCTTCTCTATAAATGCAGAAAGAGATGCAAAGAAACATCCCCACAGAGCACTCTTACATCAAAAAGCACCAAAAATCAGTGCTGCCCCTTGCATACCCTAAGGAACTTCATATTCTGCACCATTTTTTCCGTTATCCTTAATGTACTTGTTCCTCTGTCTAGCTCCAGTATTGGAGTCCCTGCCAGCTTTGAACACCTCAGTGCTCTACCATGTTCTCTGCAACACTGCCATCCTTGGGAGTACTATCTCAATTTAACACTATTTGGTGATTTATAGATCTCATGGGCTGTAGCTAGAGTGAACTCTGAATTGCTGCTACCCTAAACTTCCCTTGGATTGCAGCCTGGGTCCACCTCCACGTTCTTGTAACTGAAGATGCCAGCACCACTGTTTAAAACTAATACACCATTCTGTCAAACTTTCAGTGTTTGCAACTAGTCATAGTTGCTTTCTTTACTGTATTCTTTTCTTTACTGCTTCTTTACTGAAACTCCTCACCCTATTCTTTAATCCAGTGCTCCTTAGTTTCTACGACAGTGTATTTCAAAACATGTTTTCTAATGATCTTTCTTTTCATCTGCAGTCTTAGACAAACCACCATCTCTTTTCCTGGAGAAGTCAACCAATAGGTGTGAATTCCAGACCAGCCACTGTGCTGAGAGCTTTGAAGCTGAATAAAATACACCTCAAATCAAGACTGTTTTTAAATAGAAAGGGATCAAGATGATTAAAGGGGATAAGGAAGATGTGAAAAGCACTGTATTAAGCTGGTCTTTGTTATTTAGTATTTCCTAGGGACCCATGCTACACGTAGCAAGGACTTGCTACTGAGTGCGGAAATGAGCCATGGCAAGGTTTTAACGTGCTTTGTTATGCTTTAATAGTCAAACCCATTAAACTATAAAAATGTAACGATGCTCATAAAAACTTGACACTCCTCACTAAAGACAAGGCCGCTGGAAGCTGCCTCTGCTCCAGCACAGCCCTGCTGAGCTACTTTACTAGCTCTCCGACTCCCAGCTCTGGGACATGGCGGCACCGCGGCTGCTTTCAGCTCCTATGGAAGGAGCCTGACCCACCAAAAACACAATGTAGAGGCTTAGAGCTTTGTTTGACTACAAACTTTTACTGCCTGCTACAGCCCTTTCCAATTTCAAAACACATTGCTTCATTGCTTCACAGCTGTCTCACTGAGCAGAACCACGGTGGTTAGATCTTGGTGGAGCCAGAAGTCTACTATGCAATCTTTGCCCATCTCGCTTGGACTACTTTATTAGACTTCTTTATTCTCTAGTGGGGCTCGGGGAAACACTAAGAAGCTGGAAACGAAGGTCTAGAATATCTGTTCTAACCTATGCAGGTTGTGCTACACCATCTTAGCATCAGAATGCCATCCAATGGTATACTGAGCAACAGAATTCAGATATGTCTTCTGTTTCTTTTTACAATATTTCCTCAAGAGAAGCATGAATGAAGACATTAAATTATTTCTCTGGCTATGGAAGTTTCTTATTTGTTTGGTGTTTATATATATATTTAAAAAAAAAAAAAAACAACAAACAAGCCAATACATGTGGTCTTCCATTTATGTAAAAGAAAGTGCACTATGCCTTGGAAATGCATCTTGCATTTACAGCAAAAGCTAGTGAGGGTTTCAGTGGCCCTTAGTTACTCAGAGTTTTTTTCTACCATTTCAAATAGCCCTGAAGAAACCTCCATCTCCTGAAATCCCCAGAACGGAATGTGCTGCCAAAGAACTGCAGCTTAATGTTCTATTGAACTGATTTTGAACTAACCAGGAAAGTCAGATATCCATCTGACAGGGAGGTGTGAGGAAAGTGTCCAGAAGACTATCACTAACAACCAGCAATTGCTTATCTAATATCTAAAGCAAGATTCTTAATTTACTTAGGAACGGCTAATTAATTTAGCAGTTTTAAGATCCCTTTTTTTCATGCAAGCCATGGGCAACATGTTCTGCACTTCAGAATCCTTCTGAAGAAGCTCATGATGACACATCAAGCCAGATGAAGAACTGAAATCAGATTTATAATTTCATTTGATCTGCACAGCTGCTGAGATCTTTCTTAAACTAAGATGCTGATAACTCTGCAGCAGAAGATACAGATCTTACTGAAGATCTAGAGTTTACAAAGCATTTAATGTGGCTCTGTTAGGCACAATCACACCACTCTGTGATTGTGCCTATACTTGCACAATCAAGTGCCTATACTTGCTACTGCTACCATCTTACTATATTAATAAACGCCGACATAGGAGTTTACTTTGCAGATTCACTTCTTTGCACACAGCTTCGTCAAGTTCACTACCCACACTGGTACGTATCACCTGATCACTTTATAAATAAAAGGCTGGGTAAGACACATTTTTTCCATTTGCAAATGATACATAGGAAATAGAGCTGGGAAGAACATCAGAAGGTCATCCATTCCATTCTCCTGTCCCACAACAGGTTCAATCCCACCTAACCATTCATCACAAATGTTTGGCTTTCATGTCCATAAAAAGCTCCAGCCTCTAAGAGTACACATCGCTTCTAGTGCTTCAGGCTCTTTCAGTAAAAAGGTTCTGTTAGCCTTCTCAATGACAGGAAATCTAGCAGATTTGACACAGCTATTCCGCGCTGCTTCTGCAAACACTGTATTTATGAAATTGCACAGGCATTCTTTTGAACGTAATAAAACTTGGAATACAGGACTCAAAAAAAAAAACCAAACCCAAACCAATGCTGGACATTATTAATGTATACAAGTAGTTTCAACCTAGTTTTCCCTTCTAAAAGGTAGTAATTTCAGGTAAAATACCTTGCTCCCTGCATTCCTTATTTTCTGACATTAGGAATAAAAAATAAACATTCACTAGTTTTATGCCTATACACATTAGGAATGTAGAGTTTATGCCTATCTGAGAGTCAGTATGATAGTTTACTGTATTCTAATCACAAGCTGATTACCCATATTTCTGGATTTTCCTGTCCTACCCATCCCCACCAGGAATGCAGTACAGCTGGCCCAGGGAATTCATGTTAGCTTATAGAAACTTGCTAGTGCTGGTGCATAAAGTGAAAATAGCTATTTGACGTAGAAATCACTTGCATGCAAAAAACCATGAATGTACAATGCCATTAAGGGTGCATAAAGGGATTACCATGCCATTAGATCAGTGGTCATTGTTCTCCAATAGTGACTAACACATCAATTACTGATGGCAGAATTTTTAGTATCTGTTTGCTTATTTTGTTCCACTTAGGTGTTGATAATCAAAAAGTTGTATGAGAAAAAACAACTTTTCAGAGTAGATATTTATTGAAGTCACATGCAATTATATCCTAAAGTACTGAAAAAAAATCTAGTGTTACCTTCATGATTCTTCTGCTCCAATATTTATCTACAAGCTTTTTTCATTAATTTGCTATAAAGCAATTCCAAGTAAGCCTTATGGAATTTCTGTTATTTCTTCTTTCTGTGGAAAAAATCCCTTTGCACAGAGTTTGCAAGAAAGAGCTAGGAAAGTGTTCATATTGTGACATTCATACAGATTATGGGTGGTTTTGAATTCATAAATAAATATGCCAAGAATAGGCCTTAGTATACTTACATCTGTGTACATCTATGGTAAATGAGGGTGGAGCGCAATGAAATGTAATATCAGAGATAAGATGCCACAAGATGCCAAGAACAAGTACAATACACCTCATTTAGAATCATGTTCCTATTTTTCTCCATTCAATACTTCGATCCATTCTGGTTTAATTGGCATCTTCCTAATAGCGTGAGTGTTATATAATGTTAATGAAAAGTTAGTGTGAGATTGAAGAACGAAGCGTTTTATTTCAAAGCTTAATATTTCAATTTACAGGGAATAAGAATTTTGGTGGAGTTTCAACTGATGATTTCTGTGGTTGCTAGTCTGGCATGATCCCTTTCTAAGCAAGCTGAGATCAATCATAGCAAGAATTTAACAACTAACAGGGCCAAATTCATCTTGGGTGCAACTCCAAAGTTAATGTAGTGACGTTACATTTTGGCCCACAACTTAGTATAACAGAAAAACAGAAAACATCCCCTTAGTATTCTTTTACAACAAGCAAAATACCCACGTGGACCCAAACTACACAGCAGAGATCTGCGGAGTCAGTTTATACACAATCTGTGAATTATGTTTAGTACCAGGGATTGTCTCTATGGAAATCAGAATAAAAACTCCACTTCAAGCTCTGATCACCTTCTGTGTTGGTTGTTGGTTTTTTTAAACATATTGAACATAATATGGGATGACAACCTGAATGACTCTTTCTAATTTTACAGCTGAATGGTGAAATCCTCAGCAAAACTAGTGTTTTGCACTCACCCACTCATGCAAATTTCTGCTTAAGGCTGGAGGACAGAATAGGATTTCCTCAGAAAGAGGTGAGAGATGTTGGTATCTCCCTTCAAAAATGTTGAATCTGAGAAAATAAGAGAGATGCATATGGATCAAGGAAATATGGAAAAAAGGGATATAACTGGAGAAATAAATTCTGCTGAATTGTTGAAATGCCTTAAGAGGAAGGTAAGAGCTTACACAGAAAAAGAAACAAGAGAAGAGGCTTCATGGATTCAGAAGCAAGGTAGATAGAGGCAATAGCTCTCCTTAGACCAACACGTATGGCTGAAAAATTCAGAAAAATTTCCAACCTCCTTATGCTAGCTCTCTAAAAAAAATATTTACCTGTACCCTCAAATCTTGCCTTGACTCTGACCATCATGGCCACTATATGATTATCACTGCTTTAGAGCAAAGTCACAAAAGGATCCTGTACTCCTAAAAGCATTCTGATCTACTACAAAAAAAATCCAAGGTGGCTATGGAATTATGGTCAAAATAACACGTACATGCATTTACTCTTTTCCCTGGAACTACATCTTTCCTGTAGAAGTTTAATTAAAAAAAGAACACCCACAAATCAACAACAAAAAAAAAAAACAAAAAAAACCAAACCAAAACCAAAACAACAAGTATGCTTGGAAACCTGTCAAAACCTCTCATTCTCTTTGCGTTCATCTATCCTGAAGAAGTCACCTTCACATTCAGAACACCTGCCCCGGGAAAGAATGCATCTGAAAGTGTGTATTTTACCGTATTTGCAGGGTTGAGGGAAGGATGTCAGCATGGATCCAGACAATTACAATACTAAGAATACACACTGGTATGTCTCTGCTGGTAGAACAAAGAGCACATGCTCCAAAAAGATGACAAATAGACCTAGGCAAAAAAATGCTTCTGTGTCTTATATAGACTAAGAGAAGCTTAAGATGCAATATAGTTTTACTGTATTTGGGTCAAACACAGATGCTTGAGAAGTTTTTACAGGGAGGAAACTCCCTAGCATATCTGCCATATTTAGTATTAGATTTCTTTTTACTAGTATAAATTAACATCCTTTCCATTAATAGAATGACAGAATTTTTAGGAATTAAAGCTCTCCAGGAGACCATTTCATTCTTCACCCTACCTCAGGGCAGGATCAGCTCTGCTTAAATATCTGCAGCGTCTTCCTTCCCACAGTACTTGATACACTCTAAACCTAAACCAACATCCAATTACATCCATGGAAGAGACAACACTGACCTGAGTCAGGCTTTAGTACATTCTTTGTTCATTACTGCAATGCTGCCCCTTCTGCGATGAGCATGAGAACCACTTATTCTTGCATAGAAACCATACTGTAGGTCAAAGAAAAAGAGTAGTACCCAAATCTGTAGCGGACCCAAAACCCAACAATTTTGAAATAAAAATAACATGTAAATCTTAAATACTAATGAAAACATAATTCTTGTTGTGAGTTCTCTATAACTTGCAATTAAGAAAACATGGATCCTTAATACAGCTGTTATAGCTCAGGGAGAACTGTGAGCACCAACATACCTCACTGGGCCAGGTTGTCCCACAAGCACCATGCAGGAGGTCTGCCAAAGCTATCATAACGCTTAGAAGGCCATGAATATGCAAGCAGAAAATGCTGAGGCTACGAGACAGAGGTGCTTACGGGGAAAATGCTACAGGATCATAAGTGATCCCAACTGTCACCCTAAGGAAACGACAGTGTCCCATAAGCAAGGGAGCAATAGGTTAGCCTTGACTTAGGGACACGCTTGCCACCTACTGGTCAGCAGCTGCTCATCACGCTTCTAAAATCCTTCCCCAATATTTGTCTAATCTAGTCTACCATGTGCAGAAACCTTTCTGTACTATCAGCACAATACATCCTGCTCTCGCCTGCAGCATTACTCAGCCCAAGAAAATCCTGGAGAGATCCCAACCCAGTTTGCAAGAAGATCTTTGCAAAACCAGCTGTGGTCATAGATGGTTCCCAGCTGCTGTTTGCCTTTCCCCCACCCTCTCCCCACAGCCTTCAAATTCCACTTGTAAACAGGAGTCTGAAGATGCGGATTACAGCTGGCCATCTCAGCCCAGATGCAGGGTGTATAAAGGTACGCTGCAGTCTCACCAAGCCTATCTAACTGATCTCCCACTCCCACTTGTTCTCTTGAAAAGCACTAGTGTTTACAATGGCAACTGTTGCCCAGCAGGTATGGATCTTGCCTGTTAAGTGCATCAGGCTGAGCTCTGAACTTGTACTGAACACTGACCTCAGTAAGAGTCTTTGCTGCCTAGGAAACAAACTGCGTAAAAGGACAGGGAATTCAAAGCCCTATAGGTTGCTGGCTGGAACGTAAGACTGGTGCCTAGGGCTGCTTGAAATATTTCCTTAAAATTGCTTTTGAACAGGAAATTGGATTTACACACACAGCACACACACGCACACATCGCCTTTCTAAAGCTGCCTACGTTTGCTTCAGCCACAATCTGAGCGGTTTCATTGCCTTGTGCTCACATTCTCCTGCATGGCCTGTAGCTTCCCTCTCCCAGAGAAAAAAAGGGTAGGTATCCCAGGAAGCGCAATGGCCAGGCACTTGTGATGCATCACCTCACAGTAAGGAGACATCTCTCAAACAATGACAGGAGCTACTGCAGTTCAGGTGAGTTCCAAAGCAGCATTATCAATCTGGACGAACCTGGTTTGCAACAAATACGAGTTACCACCAGAATTTCTACTGGACAAGTTTGCTTCACCTTCTCAATGGGAGAAAATATCTAGCCTTTTTTCTTCCTAAATGACTATGTGATGATGCATGGGTCACTGGAAAGTTGAAGGTGCCTGCTGTAAAAAAAAATAAAATAAAACAAAACATGGTCTTCATTTCAGACCAGTGCCTAGTAAAATCATAGAATTACTGCTTCTGTTAATATCAGCTGACATCTTTGCACTTAGTAACCTATGTATCAAGAAAAACCTCCAGTAGAGTCTGGCAGCTTCTGGGTAGCATCAAAATGGGAGATGCTTGCCTAATAATTGTCTATGCCATCCTCATCACAAGCATAAATGGTAGAGCTCAAGGTAGAAACACAAGTCTCTGGCTCCAAATAGACAGACCTGTCATAAACACGTGTTCTGAAAGTCTTCAAATATGGAAGAATAAATTCTGAACTCTCAGTGACATAAAACTGAACATTTTCATTACTGAAGGGATAAGGGATTAATAAGCCAGTACCTCTTACATGCAAATTGTGTAAAGAGAAACTGAAGTTAAATCCACCCTTGCAAAACACTTATCCTGAGGCTGAAGAGTGAATGTGCCATCATATGCCAGTGAAAGTAATGGAAGAGGAAGGTGCTTTCTACCTCACACAACCACCCCCTTAGAGAGAAATTCTTCTCCTGTACATCTCAGCTAGCTGACATAGACTTCTTTCATAACCAAGGAAAAGCAACAGGCACCCCTAGAGCACAGACCATATGAATGGTTTTGGACATCTACAGTAGGGTGGGACAAATTACGCTAAACTGTACTGAGTCTGCATCTTGGTTCCTAGTTCCTTACTTTCTGTAATTATGCACCATTGATAGTGTGGTAGGATGTGAATAGAGGCAATTCTTGCTTCTTAGCAAGATAGACAAAATAACCTTTTGTCACTAAAGATGAAGGATGGGGAGTCCAGCAGGGAGAAAGGCTGTTCTTGCCATAGACTGGAATATGAGAGACCATGGATTCAGAATGGAAATCCAAGGTGAGAGCTTGTTCTTGAGCTGATGGGATGGAGTGGGACAGTGAGTGCTGCTTCTCAAGAGGCGAAGCTTTCCCTGCCAACAATAGACACTGCCTGATACGCCCAAACTCTTCTCTCAACATTAAGAGCCTTCCAGGGCTCTGGGTCAGCTCTGATCAGTCTGCTTGCTGTAACACCTAACCACCACTGTGCCTCTTTATTCTTTTTTGGGTATTAAGATAATTTCACTATTGTTCAGAAAAACTGAACAAAACACAAAAGCCTTTTTTTACTGACCATATATCATTCTTGTCACAACATATGATTTTGGATGGAATGTGAAAAGGGTTTTTAGAGTTCTGCCATCAGTTTCTGTGAGAACCTGCAGCCCACTGCATCTCATTCAGTTAATTTCTAATTAATGAGTTATATACTTAAGGAATGGTCTTGTATGGTCCTAGCTAATTGTGTGGTATTATACATAGCCAGATATTTTTGTGAGTGAAAAATGAATGAGTTGTCCTACAATACGTAGCAACCAGAAATTTGGACTGAAGCCCAAATTCAGTAATAATTTATGTTTCATTAACTTCCCTGGAGTTTTGACCTTCATTATCCCTGCTACTGACTTTACTATTAAAATAAAGTCAGGCAAAATTATTTTAATATAGATAGAGCTAACCCTAAATGGAGTTAATAAGTTATTTTGCCAAAGAACAAAAAGAATAGATACCCCTACTGGTGCCCTATATCCCCTCTTATATATTCACTATGTTTTTCCTACATTATGTTCTACAACAAAACACAAGCACAGGTCACAATAGTTCCTTTGTATAGATGTCTCCAATTTCATAAGAAAACATTATTTGGTTGGGTTTTTTCATATCTAAGCTGTTATTATGGGTGTGTAACACTATTTATATCACAATGATTTTAGCAGGAAGCTTAGATCGGCACTTTAAAATCTTGAATGCATTGCTCTAACTATAGGGAGACTTTCTCCAAGTCCTGGCTTGCAAAGCTTTGACTTGAGCTATTTAAGAAGGGGGAAAGAAAAAAAAAAAGAAAAAAAAAGACTCTACTTGGCAAGAGCTTTAATTAGCAGAAATTTCCACGCTAGGAATATTATTCTGCATGAGCAGAAATTGCATAGCTCTTGCCTCTAGATGCCTTAGAGATGCCATTGATTGGCCATATTCAGAACAGGGGAATTATGTGACCCAGTGCTAATTTGAATTCCTTTACCAAACACATTTTTATTTCATCATCTCAGCTGCATAAAAGAGTCAAAGTACCAGAGCTTTAAAGACTTTGAATT
>NW_009649187.1:4085662-4087188 GCF_000708025.1 Charadrius vociferus
CTGCTGTTCTGCAATAAAATAAGGCAAGAAATACTAGCCATCCCTGGTTGATTCTTTAATTCTTTCTCAACAATGTCAAAGTATCAGTGTCCTACAGGTTTTAGTGCAGGTTAAAGACTGATACAAAGTGTATGCCTGAATAGCAGTTTGGAGTGAGTTAAGGAGAGAGAGAACATTTTAATGGGACATTGGTCCAAAATAGCCCAGCTTGTTCCTACCTCCTGCTGCCTCTTCCTCCTTTTCACAGGACCTTGATTGTATAGAAACAGTACAGACAAAAACCACAAACAACAAAAGGTTCGCTCACACCCCCAGTGGAGGTCATGAGCATGCTACCATGGAGAAAAAAAAAAAAAAAAAAAGGCATCAAACAATAGTTTGGCTTATTTATAAGCAAAGATTAATTAATAGGAGGTTTGATACTTTAGCAACGTACATTTGGGCAAATTTGTATTTGCAAATTGTTCATTTCATACATTCAAGGGGCACAGAGCAATGTGGCCTGGTGCTAATTTTAAAAATGAATCAAACCTTTCTTTGCCTTGATCCAAAACCTACAAACTTGTGGTTCAGAGGCTTTCAATAGTATCTGCTCAGATTTGACACTTCAAGGTTCAAAAATCACAAAAGAGTTGTGTTATACACAGCAACAGTAGCTTTTTCCAACAATTTTTCAATTATTGCATTGTATACTCTCCAAGAAAAGTAACTGCCTTGGCTACTGGAGGACAAGCTTTAAAAAAGAAGGCAGAATGAACAAAGTCCCTTAAAATATACCACTCTCCTTATAGGTTGTCTTTAAAACTGCTATTCATTATAGCAGCATTTATACCCGCTGGGTGACTATAAACTATGATTCAGAACTACCTGTGTCACATGATGAATAAGCGCAACATGCACCATTCACTTTTAAATCAACCCCCTCCGACCTAAGCCATGTAAATCCTTCAGAAATTCACGCCAGTATTCTCCTCCTTCAGATCACGCATAGAAATAGCCCAATGACGAAAGTTTACCCATGCACAGCCCCTTTAACCCCTACTATTTAAGTATCTGCTTGGAATTATCAGTGACCCTTGCTGCACTCCTGGCTAGTTCACACTGGGTCTTCCAGAGTGTGGACCCACCGGCGACTTCTCTTTTCTCCGGGATCCTTGAAACAATCACTATTTACAGCGTTGCCTTTCCAAGACAACACTGGCAGCTCTGTCGATCGAAACAGAAAAGACCCTTCCACTTCTTTCTGCACGCATGTGCGCACCCTTTCCTTCTCATGCTGTCCCTGCCATCCACCCGCCCTCCCGTCCTTTCCCACCGCCTGCCTGCCCGCCTGTTATCTATTTGCTTTTATCTTTTAGAAACTATTTTCAAGCCCCTCCTCGCTGGCGCAGGCAGCCAAAGGTGCCCTCGTGCCCAAGCGCTCTCTGCCACGGCGGCAGCGGTGACATATGTCTCCAATCAGCCGCTGTGTGCTAATTAATTTAGATCCTTTCCCCGCTACGCTTTAAAGAGCGGGGAAGCCCCAC
>NW_009649187.1:4087826-4122707 GCF_000708025.1 Charadrius vociferus
AATACTTGCCAATACTTGGGGGGCCCTTGCCAACTACACGGACAGGGTGTCTCCCCTCGGCTCTGCGGACGGCTCCCCACCTCCCCCGGCTCCCTCCCTCCCCTCCCCGGGAGTATCTGCACGACGGTGTCTCCCTGCGGAAAGACTCCGTTGCTGCGGATGCAAACCACCGGCAAAAGGAGCGCTGTTCCCGGTGCACATCGCACTGGGTCGAAAGATGTTTTCAGAGGCACTTGGAGCAATAACACTAATAGCGGGTGCTCCAGCCGCAGGTCCTCTCCCCCGGCTCTTCCCGCAGGCTCGCCCGTTTCTGTTAGGAAGAGTGCCGCCTACGGGACTGCCGAAAACTGCTCGGGACCGTAACGGCGGTGCACCGCCTAAACCTGAGAAGACACACGTCTGGCCTCCCTCTCCCCAGCTTTACGTGGCTTCATTATGAGGGTGGAAGACCACATATACTGTGTCAAAACCACACTTTCATTATCCCAGTTTTACTCCAAAATAAGAAAGAGGAGGTTTGGGTAGTCAATACTCTTCAAATTTGTTATAATTTGCCAAGGAAACCCAAAATATCTTTCCTGGAAAATGTCTTCCTTCTTTGGTTAACTCTTACAGACTCTAACTAAGATCTTAGCTCTTAAAATAAGAATTGGATCAGTTTCTAGAATATATTTTTTTTTACATTGCCAGAAATAATAATTTTTTTATAGACACAGCTGATAGATTGATTCAAAATTTCTTTTTGTGAGTTTCAATCTTTCCCTTACATTTAAAGTCTCATATATACAATAAAATACAACACACAGTGTTTTAGGGAATGGTTACTATAATATCACACAATAATCCATATTCTCTAGTGCACCCCAACTAATTTCTATCCTATGTCAAATGTAATATTAAAAAGTAATCATTCAAGGAGGAGGAGATCCCATGGAAGGGTAAGTGGCTAATGAAAATGTCTAGAAATCTAGGAGTTGGGATGTAAAGCAATTGCAGACATTTGGGAGAGAAATAAATCGTTATGCTCTGGATCATTAGCTAGCAGCTGCTAACTAATAGGGGTTGGGAAGACACTTCCACTGTGGATGGTTATTCCATGACCTCCTGCTATCACTCTCATTTTTCTGTGAACCGAGCAGCTGATACTGGCTGCTACCCAAGTAAGGCCCTGGACCACAAGAGTGATTTGGGAAGAGTGCAAGAATTGCACTATATTCTTTTTCTTCGGTTTTCAATTAATCTGCTGAACAAGTTACTTGCATCTAAGTGCTTTAAATTCTAGTTTAAAACACTTAAAAAGCAGCACTGTCTACCCACAGATAGACTATACTAAGCAATTACAAATCAATATTATTTTGCTCAACTGTCAGACTGTGAAAGCAAGGCAGAGATGCCTGGAAGTAATTTGTCTTTCCATGCAATTGAAATAAAGCCCACCTATGTCCAAAACTCCTATCTCCTGTGTCCCATCTGTGTACCTACTGGATCCCATCTCTCCCCAGTAACATGGCATGAAAGCAGAAGCTCCTCTGCAGTGTTCCTTTGTTATGACAATAAATTTTATTTCTTTGTAATTCATCAACCTAGTGATGAACAGCCTGAAATGAACCACAGAATGACACAAGATGAGGAAGGGGTGAAGAACCTTATCTGGTTTTGCTTTATCTCCTCCAAGACATTCTACTGTTTTCTTCTGAAAGAAGAAATTGGCATGTTCTTCTAACAAGACATGTGGAACATCTATTCTTTATAAAATACGGATGATAATTCTGATCCTATTGAGATAAGCAAAACAGACGACACCTACAATAATTTCCTTTTCATTATCCCAAACAATGGACTTACTTCTTTTTTTTAATTATTTTTAAACTTGTACCTTTTCAGAAAATCTGTAATCTTCTGTTTCTACCCTGCAGCTTAAAGCTGTTTGTTAAGGGACTCTCCAGCATCACTGTTAGTTATGGTTGTCAAGACGGTGCTTGATCCAGAGGTGCAAAATGTCGGTCCAGACTTAGGTTGCTCCTTTGTCATAGGTATTATTGACAACTGCACAATCATATTGCTATCCTACATATCCCTTACAGGGATAACCCTCTAAGGGTTATTGAATACAGGATAACCCTGACTGGGTTATTGAATACATAATATTTCTCCATATTCAATGTGAGGCAATTGCTATATTTATGCATGTGCTATCTGCACACATTCCAAATACACCTTCTTCATGATTCTCCAGCAGTACTTAGCACTTCAGGAAGAGTGCTTCACAAACATCTGATCATCTCCTCTCAGCTCATCTCTACATGTATGCACAAGAGTTCATTATTTCTCTGATAAGGAGCTGAGAGAGAGTCTATGAACTAATTTCTCAAGTTCTTTAGGTGCTTTCCAGTTTTCAGGGAACTCTGTAGCTTCAGAAAACAGTACCAATTGACTGAAGTTAGTTACACAGTCAAGTCCTAAGTGGTTTGTGACCAAATGTGAAATACTAAGTTATTGCCTAACTTCACCTAGGTTGCTGAGATTGGGGGGAATTAAGTCTTCATGGCAGCAATCTGCTACCTAAGCCATGAAACTTCCCCATAAATTGACTCTTGCAGCTCAGGCTTGCTCCCTAAACACCATCCATCCCCTGTGCTAAATGAAGCAAAGGCCTTGGTGAATAGTAGAAAATAGCAGCCATTTAATTAAGACTATATCATAATGCATATGTGCAAGAAAACCAAATCAAGATTACTTATGGAACTGTAATTTTGGCCTCTAGAGCCTTGGTTTAATATAATTTTACAGCTTAAAATATTTTAAATGAGGTTCTCTGCGTATTTCTTTCTCACAAATGTGTTATCAGAAATACCATTTAAATCTGTTCCGCTAACCTTCGCTTACTGCAATGCAACATTCTCCTGTGTGGATTACCTACTAAAGACTAATATTTTCTTTCCTTGGCCACTTGCCTTTTTTTTTTCTCTACCAACCTCTTGTGTATATCCTCCATACATTTTGCCTGTATTCCTAATTTGAAGCTGTCTACACTGATCAGAGGTAGATACAATCAGTAAAATATTAACAGCTTTACTGTATACAGCTAGTACAGTTCAACTCAGAGTAGACCTGGAAAATGTAACAATCTTTGCTTGACAGGTTGGTAAAAGCCTGAGTAATCTGATGCAATATGATAAATATGACTACTCTCCATCCAAAACTCTAGTTTCCTCAATTCCTAAAAAGCTGCCTTCTGGCTTTTTAGTAGCTGCACGCTCACAGATTCTCATACTGTTCTACAAATAATTTTGACTTTTGAAGGGTTTATTTCACTCCAGAATGCAAAATTAATTAAAATTCCCTTTCTCTGAGGTATCATTACAAGCATACGCGTCATAGTCATATCTATGGAACTGATGGTGCTAGGAGTATTCTACTACTAAAAAAATATTGAAAATATTGAAAATTTCAATTTTCTTTCAGGGGGAAAGGGAGTAGATAGACTTCCTTTTAAAAATATGCCTTCTGAAATGAACAAACATTAACAACAGTCTGGTGTTCTAAAGGAAGTACTATGATTATTCTTTTCCTTGGTCTGAAAAATAGGCTGTCAGCCTTGTGAAATTTCTTTGCTACAAAGACTTGAATAGAATCTAAACTCTTAAGTTTTTTCATAGTATGAGCACCTGCGCATAAGACTAGTATTGATTGAAAAAGTTTACTGATAGGAATCCTGTCCTGAAGTGACAGAAACAAATAGCTTCTCATCACAGAACACAACTTCTGTTAGCCTCTCTGCTACCTATGAAACCATTATGTGGGCATCAGTACAGGCTGTTCTACTTCACTGCATCAGGAAAAAAAAACAGATGGTGTAGATGGAAACTGCATACCCGAATATTTGTACTTTCAGACTGCCTATGTGGGCCTGGAATTAATGAACATCCTAACCTGCTGTAGTTTAGTCCAAATGACGGTTCTATCCATCACGAACTAGAAGACAGCAAGCACTAATTTAGTGAGATATAGAACTATTAATTTTCATCTTTCAAATGAAACTGTGCTTAAAAGGAAGAACATTCTGGCAGGTGGCACTTAACAGTACTGCCTTTCTGTTATTGCCAAAATTTCTGTGGCTCATCATCCACAGTGCACTGAAAAAGAAACCTAAGTGTTTCTGGGAAGGCTGGCTGTTGGGTTTGTTGGTTTGGTTTGGTTTTTTGGGATGTGTGTTGTTTTTTTTTCTCTCTGCTGCCAGAGAATTCCCAGGTATGTCAAGAAGGGCAGCCAGAGAGTTTGTCCATTTGGGTTAAATAAAGGTGCAAACTTACCCACCATAGTCCTTTGATGCATTCTAAGTACCCGTCTGAGCTTGGGAAGATAGGAATCAGTTCTTGGTTCTGCTACCACTTTTCTGTATACTCTTGAGCTCGTAAAAAAAAAAAAAAAAAGCAACTTTTCACAATGATAGACTGTGAAGGCATGGTCTTTTGATTCTGAGATTACATTTAAACACGCTAAGAGGGGTTTCTACTGTTTAAACAAACATGGTATAAACAGATATTAATGTAAAATTGCTCATCTTCCTTGAGAGGAGGGTAGAGATGTAACCTGAGCACAAATTGTTCAACTACCTAAAAAGAAGCTATATCACATGGAGTTCGAATTTTAAGAGTCAACTCCTATTCAACAGTAGTTGTCACTCATTTCAAGCAGATCAAAACACAAGTCTTAGAAACCAACTAGGTTTCATAGTGCTTTAAACAAAGTTCTGTCAGGATGTAACTGGAAAGGAGGATTGTTCCTGAGAATAACGGCCCCCAAAGTATGTGTCGCACCACTTACTTCCAGCCCCTTTGTGAAATGTCTCTTGTGGACTATTTACAGCTGAAGAACTTCATATGCCGTTGCCCACAGAATTAGCACCCAGAGATCTTTTAGGAATCTTTGCAGTCACCTTTAGATTAGGCCATCTTAAATATTAACTGTAACCTGGTTTTCAGCTAGTGTACTGAGTAAGGTACCATTCTGAGCTCTGCCATGGGCAAATTTGACAGCTTATCTGAGCTTTACTTTGGTATAAATGCAATAGAAGCAAGGGTTGCTTTTCTTGCCTGTCTGGAATGAAAGGCAGTCTGAAACTGAAAATCTATGGAAAGAGATTTATCCCTCATATATACGAAAGGTGCCCAGTGTGTTGTACTCTCCCAATGTTATCGTACTATTGCTATTAAATATTATTAGGATTTTTTCCTCCACTTACTCACCGCAGTTTTAAGCTGAAGTGACAAGCTCACTATACTAACTGATTTGAAGCGGGTAAGTGAAAAGCAAAATTTGTTAATCCACTTATATAGGAATAAAGGTTTGGCTACCATTTTTGCCCTCAGATATTTATCCATGTTTTCCCTGCTCTCTTGCAGAGTTCTGGGCCCAGAAGCCCTTGTACTGCTTCAATCTGACATCCATGCAGGATTCAGAGATGATCCTTGCTGCCACTTTTCACTTCTATGCTGACAAACGCCCTCGGCACCGGGAAGTGTTTTGTAAGCGGTCCAAGAACTCATCCTGCCGCCTCCTTCACCTGCCTCCAATCCTGCGGCTCAACCTCATTTTCCAAAGCATTCACCAGAATTCTGCCTATGGGCTAGTGAAAGGGAACATCACCGTGTCTCTTCAAAGACGAGGGGCTTGGCATGCAAAGGACATTTCACACATCATAAAAGAATCAAAACGGGCAGGAGAGTTCATTCTCTGCGCTGAGCTTGATTCTGGGGAGAAACACCAGGGCTTCCCTGAACAGGTCACCACTCATTTACCTTATATACTAGTTTATGCCAATGATCTTGCAATCTCTGAACCTAACAGCGTGGCAGTCACCCTACAGCGTTATGACCCATTCCCTTCTAATGATGGGGACCCAAATCTGTCCCCTAATGCTTCTACTGATACCCGAGTGCGGAGGGATACATACATCTCTAGCTCTATTCAGAACAATGAGTTGCCAGAAGTAGATTATAACAACAATAAATACAACAAACATGACATATGGGAGAATGCCTACAAGTCCTTGAAACCAAAAACCTCACGCAAAGACCGCAGGAGAAAAGGGCAAGAAAATACAGAAACACTTACAAAGTCTCAGGTGCTAAATTTCGATGAGAAAACAATGAAGAAAGCAAGGCGAAAACAATGGAATGAGCCAAGGATTTGTTCAAGAAGATACATGAAAGTTGACTTTGCTGATATTGGCTGGAATGAATGGATCATATCTCCCAAATCATTTGATGCCTACTACTGTGCAGGGGCATGTGAATTTCCAATGCCCAAGGTAGTATGCCTTTTCCTTGTTGTTAGCTTGCAAACAGTAGATCTACTGTTCTGCCTATTCAGCTACTTTGCCAGTTATATTTTCCTTTAGATTTTTTCCTTTTTCACTGTGTTCTGTTGCCTTGTTCAGCCTAATTAAGTTTAGCAATATCGTTTCCATCAACTGTGATTGTTTCCCTCAGAGTACAAAGATTCCAAGTTATCTTTACATTTACTCTGAAGAATAAGAAAAATGTCTCCGGTTTACCTTATAATTTCTCATTTTATATCTTGAAACCATAACACAGACTTCTGTAGCTTATTAAAATATGGTTACACATACTAAATCATCAAACTACTCTGTAGTAATAGCAGAAGTGTAAAGTATTATATGCTAATAATAAAAAAGGTACTGTATCAGAGTATTTCTGAATTCCACTGGTAATACCTTAGGAGAAAAATGCAGGGTAGTGACACTGAGGTATTTTTAACTTTAAGAAACTGCTTGTCGCTTTGAAAATAAGAATGCTGGTTAGGCTGATATTTGCATCTCAAAATTCTCTGGTGTTTTTTAATTTACTAAATTCTTGAAATTAAGATAATCCTGCTGGAACAAAAAAGTTGACTTACTTTATGTGGCTGGAAATGCCAAATAGCTGTCTGTGACACTCTAAAGCTAGTGTACTGAATTCCTCCTATAGAAGCAGTGTGAAATTTGCTAATAGAGAGGCAAACATGAACTCTTGCTCCAACAAAATTTCGATTTGGCCCACCCCGGCTCACTTGCTCTATGGTAAAATGTAGAAATTTTGGCAATCCTATGTAGCACAGGAATTTGCAGCATTTTATAGGACTTTCAAGTAATGGGGAAGGGGAGGATTTGAAGCATTGCATAATCTGCATGTTTAGACACTGTAATTATTTTGCAATTCTACCTACAAATGGACTGATTATTTATTCTACTGCTATTTTTGCATGTGGTCACCTGGCACATGAATAATGGATAGTGTTTTACTGCAGAGAATTTCAAAGCTCTGAGACAGGAATCTGCCCTATTTTACATAAAGAGAGATTGATGTATGTTTGTGTTGAAATAAGTAGTATGATTTCAGGAAGAGTAGATGTGCAGGCTAGTTTAAGTCCAGGGACAGTGGAAATCCAGACATCAGGGTACGGTGTACAAATCTGACCACGTGTTCTCATGTAGCTGGTCAACGCTGAACCACGCGTACATAAAATGGTACATGGTCTGGTAAAAATTAAAGCTTGCACAGGCTCACATACAACTTCACTTTTTTGTTGTAGTATGAAGAAATCATGCAACACCATTTAACTTATCCAAAACAAAACACACCCTGGGAATATGGATCCTCTGCTTTAGACCCACAGTGTAATACACCATTCATACATACCAAAGCCGGTGAGGGGGCAGGGGGGAAGAGAGATGATACATTTAACACGTCTGGCTTCTTGTGAGCAAAACAGCACGACACAAAAGCTGACAGAACCAAAAGAGAGTGGATCCATTTCTAGCTGGAATAGTTAAATAAGCTGATATTGCTGACTTATTTAATGTCTTATCTAGAAATATTACTTCCTATAGAATAAAGATTCCCTTGTAAATCAAAACCACTTACTTTAGTTCTCATTTTGATACTTGTTTTCTAGTTAAATTAATGTGGCTGCACTAGCATCTTGGTGCCAAAACACAAGCAACAAAAAAAAACCCAAACCAACCCAAAAAACCCTGAGAGAAAGCTAAAACTAAATCACAGATACATAGATTTGAGGATTTTTGGTTGGGTTTGATTTGGAAGAGGTCTACTTTTTGTCAGCTTTTCTTTGTTAGGCAAAAATAGAGGCAAATTCACAGCTGTAACTTTTTAAAATTACTGTTTCCAAATGAACAGAGATAACTAGGACATCAGCATGAAAGAAGCTTCAGGTCAGGTACAAATCTTGTCATAGAAAGTTCGCCTTCAGCCTTACCACTGAAGTTGTTATATCCTGAACTATGAGGGGGAAGATTAGCTTATATGGTTAATAATGGCTGGCTGCACCGCTGCATTTGCCAAATAAATGCTAGTGCTATGTGTGGTAGAAGCAGGAACATACTCTTTCCATGGTCTACAGGAATTAGAATTCTCTTGATTTCATCTTTGTACATGAATCAGTTCATGAGTTTCATTTTGAGAGTTGAATTCAAAGCTGAAAAGAAACATGTCCTGAAGCTAAGAAGTATTGTTTTTTAAGATGGGGTGGTGTGTGTGTGTTTTTTAAGGGGCAAATTCATGATAAAACAGACTTTAAAAGGGGTGTAAGCCAGGCAGAAGAGGCGGGTCTGAAGTATTTCAAACCTGCTGTTAATTGCTTTTCGGCTACATCACCATCCTTCCATTGTCTGAGGCCCAAAATGTTCCTAAAATAGGATTGTCCTAGAGATTAAGTAAGAGCAGAACCTGGCCTGCAGTATATCACTTAGTAGCCAGCATTTAAAACAATAGCACTTCCTCAGTGCCATCACCACTGGGCATTCAACTCACTATTTCAAGCTTTCCACTTTAGCACATCGGTACAAAGTCTAATGTGAAGCCTAGCCCATGATCACTGAACACTCATGCCAGGTTTCCAGAAGGGCTGGAAAAATTAGAGCCTGGCTGGATGTGGGATGGGTGTGCTGTCTGGCTCTGCTGTGGATGTAGGGCTCAGGGAGCCAGATTCTGTACAGAGTAATAGGCCATAACATGCATTTTTCTCTACAAGCATTTTTGTGCATAGTGTAAACACTTGCAGGCATTAGAAATCTAATTAGTGCTGTCGTCTTGGTAGACAGCTGCTCATGCTAGACTTTGCTCACATCTACTTGTTCCTTGCAGATATTAGAGACTGTACAGATGGAGAAGATCCTAGTGGGATCTTCTGCACGTTCATACTGAGGAATCCTGTAAGTCAGTAACTGGTACTGAGGGCAATGATGGCTATCCACTGCATGGGGTCAACAAATTCTGTTTCAGTAGCACATTAGGATCTGTGACTGTTTCAAATAACAATATGAAATAATAAAGGTGCTAGGAACACTTTAGGAACACTTCAGGAGGTTTTTCGTAGAGGTTAAAGTAAGAACTTGATTCTAGAAGCTGCAGTTCTTTGAATTTCTAAACTCTGCAGTTGCTTAAACACATGAAAGCTACTTCTGTCTCTCTCTTGCTGTCCAGATTTGCTGACACGGCCAATACGGGTAAAAGCTTATTTCTACTTCACAAAACAGCTGTGAGACCAATTCACTGCTGCTTGTTTGTGGACAGCTTTGAAATCTAAAGATGAAGGGTGGCACGAGAGAGCAAGCTGTGGCTAATTATGCCAACATATGCCAATTACAGAAAGGCACTTTCCAGGATTGGTCACTTGTTGGGACTTGGTTATAGGATGCTGTCTTGAAGCCCCATAGGATCAAAAACGGACTTCACAGTTTCTTCTTGTAATGGCTCAAACGATGTCACTTTAGTTAAGGAACATCTGAAAGCCTTAATAGCAAGTAAGGTTTGGATCTGATTTGCTGATATGTTACACTTAAAGTAAATGGATCAAAACTGAATTACCCTAAAAAACAGTTTCTTTGTTATACCCATGGTCTACGTAACTTTTCATGTTGAAATGAAAAATCATGTTTTGCATATATTCAATTATTATTTGAAAAATAGAGAAGATATATAAGACATTAATTCTTCTCATTTGAAGTATCTGCTTCCATGTGGAGGCGTGCAAAGTCCCTATTTGTTGTCCCACAGATGTCATTTTCCACCAGATAGACAGCTATGTACCAATAGTGATGAAAGATTTCACGTGCCACATATACCAGATCTGTGCAGAAAACCTGTGAAACTGTAGCAAAAAAGCCTGATATTACTAACACAATTTTACTACTGTTACTGTACGCATTTGCTGGGACAGTATTCAAGCATGACAATTGAACAGGAGTCACTGAAGCTTCAGCCTCAGTGGTGGGTTGCATGCCATATTACTGCTCCATGTAACTGGAACACATTCCATGCTATGCTGAGGCCATTACAAAGAAAGTCTGTCACTCTGTCACCAGTAAACTTGTGCTTGACTGTATGTACCTCAAGCAACAGAAGTGGTGAAAACTGTTTAGTACTATTCAGTTGCTCAGACTACAAGGGTCAAGTGTAGGTTGTGAGTAAAAGAAAAAAAAAAAAACAACCCAAAACATTTACATGTAACTACCACACAGTATACTATTTATGTATCTTAACTTTTTCCTTTTCTTATTCTCAGTGCTGCTATGCCTAATGGCTGCCTCCTCTTCTCAAATATTTTTCCTTGTGTTCTTTACTGCCTCCAAAAATCAATAGCAGAAAAAAGATTGTGGCTGAGTACCTTGAACATCATATAGCTGTAAAGCTGCTGTGAAACCTCACTTCATACTTCTCCTGCCCTACCAGCCTTTTGTTTTCTTCTCCTGCTTTGAGGCTAGGTCAGGGGAAGAAAATAAAAAAAAAAAATAAAATAGGCTGGTGAGGAAGGCAGAGGGAAGCAGACAGACTCCAGGTATGAAGTACTTGTTTGTCATGAAGTTAGAATCAGAAAGGTTCTGTCAGGTTGTTAGACTATTCTAGACTAACTCCCCCCTGTGGACACTACTTCTGGAGCACTCTGCTCTTTTAAAAGAGAGTAATTGCTCCAGGAAAAAGTAACTAATCCAGGTTAGCGTAAATGAGGAGAAATACTGCTGGAACATAGGGATAGTTATTTTGGAAATAATTACAGTAGCCAATTTTCCAAGTCAGACAAGAGGTTAAGAAAACAAAAGATAAGGTCTTATGACAGAGAAGTGTGCCCCACCTTAATCCTTTTCTCCTGCACGCCTGCCTCCAGCATCTAGTAGTGCAGTCAGGGACATTGTTTCTTCAGGCTCCTGACTGCTGGCTGTGCCGCCAGCGCCCTCCTCTGGTATTCATGAAGGCAGCATAAGGAACACAAAATATCTGTTGGATACGCCCCGCACAGGAAAGCTGGGTGTGTGAGGGACTGACTAAGCTGTATGGCCCTGTGACTCAATCACATATATTCACATTTTTTAAGAAACAGAAAACCATAGTTGTTGTCATTTTCCAAGTCCACCTGGGAAAGTGACCATTCATAAATGAAGCGATAACTATTTTCCTCTCTGTTCCAGATTGTTCGGCCATCAAATCATGCTACAATCCAGAGCATCGTAAAAGCAGTGGGAATCATTCCTGGCATCCCAGAACCCTGCTGCGTTCCTGACAAAATGAGCTCACTCAGTGTCCTGTTCTTAGATGAGAACAAAAACGTTGTTTTAAAGGTATATCCCAATATGTCGGTTGAAACTTGCGCCTGCCGATAAACTCATACAAACACATCTTTAATGAGACGTATGCATCCTGTCCAACTACACTGGGAAAGTTGTGAATGCGAAATGAATCCACTTGTGTTGATGAATGAATGCAAGCCTCCAATTCCTCTACAGAAAGCATGCGGAGAGACTAAAACGATAAACATTCTCACCTGGAAGGATATGTCTTGCTGTCATCATTTGTCTTTCATATTCATCTTCCAGGAATTCAATACTTTTACAAATATCTTCCTAACCCACCTAGCCCAGACAACTGGTGTTTAGTGAGAAATTTAAGTTTAAAGTCTTCCATAATCAAAGGACTAAAATATGTTTTTATATGCTATTTTTCTGACTATTTTATCTCTTCAGTTAACCAAGAAGATGGGAAGTGGACTTGCAAAGTCAGGCTTATTTTAGAATATCACTTTTGTACACAAATCAAAAATTTTTGCCTAAAACACTCATACTCTTAATCTGCATATTTATACTGAAAAATGCTGTAATAAAGGGCTTAAAATGTATATTTTCTTCAGGATGCAAGTATAGTGCACTGCATAAGCTTTCATATAAACAGTATGTTAATATACCCTTCCCTAATATATAATTTGTACTACAAAAGACACATGTAATACCCCACACTTTTGGTTTGCTGGATAATTTCAGGTTTTTAAACATATTCTCCGAGTAACACATACTATATAGTAATATGTTGAAATACTAAAAATAAATAACCGAGATTTATATTTTTGTAAATTATACTTTATATCCTCTAGATTGTTACATGCTTTTAACAAAAGCTAATAAATTAAAGGTACAGTAGTATCTAAAAATAGTTGAATCGTCTTTCTATAAATGCACTCTGTTACATCCTCTTAATTAGATGGAAACATGTAAATACATGTTAAGCTTGTCATAATGAACCTCAATGGATTAAAGACAAGGGAATACTGTGATCATCTAGACTGACCTCCTGCATAGCACAGATCAAAGAACCTTGCCCAGTAGTTTCTGTTTTGAGCTTGGGAATATCTTTGAAAAACATGCATAAATTTGGCTTTAAAGATTTCATGTGACAATATCTCTACTGGACCACAAGTAGTTGTTCCAAAAGTTAGTGCTCTTTGTTCAAATGCAGTGGCTTAATCCTAGTTTGAATTTGTTGAGCTTTAGCTTCAATTCACTGGATCTTACTGTAACCTACTTTATTAGATATCTTTTATCTACAATACTTTCACTGTGTATTTTTAGTATATAGAGCAGGGTCAAATTATATGTTGGCTAAGATTTAAATAGCTACTTTGATTTCTTATTCTAAGCCTCAAAAAAATTTCTAACAGCTCTTTTCCAACAATGAACATCAAAATGGGGCACAATATTTGGCAGTAGTTTCCTTCGAAGTCTTCACAGAATTAAAGTCTGTGTGTCCCTCTAACTCCTGTACAATCCTCTGTTGATAGATTCATTGTAGCCCTTGTAACTGCAGCGCTCTTTCAAGAGCTGATGTTCCATCATTGTGCCTGTCAATCCTCTTTCTCAATGCCCCTGCATGCCAGGACAGGACACACTTGCCACATATTCCATTTTCACCCACCTCCTGTACAATAGCATAGACAGACCAGGAGCAGAACAAACTTCTGAAGTCTGTGAGGTAGCACAGAGTGCAAGATATTAAGTGTTTCCTCCTCAAGAGACGGTCTAACTTTCTGCACTATCTTATCCCATTAAGAGTTGTATTGTTTAGGGGAAGAATACTACAAACACTACCTTCTGATGAATGACTAACTGAAAGGCTCCTATCCTGCTAAATTACTAGGTAACTTCTGCCACTAATATTCCATACTCATGTGGTGCAGATTCCCAGACCACAGAGGTGTGTAAATGTGGTACTTCCCGCTAACCTACATAAAAGCAAGATTCAGTGCGCACAGGAGTGTCTGTAAGGTTATTCTCACAGCAGTTCTTCCTAGTTCCTCCTAAAGAGCTCTCAATAAGAAGTAGATAGTTCTAAGGCACCTTGTAATGACTGCCAGTTATGACTGCCAAAAGATCATGGATCCAGCTAGGCATTTCTTTTTCTCCCAAAGTACTACAGTGATTTACACTGGAAATACTGGGACAAAACTTTGCATACTGTTGCTGTTAAAGATCTCCCTTAAAAATGTAGGGTCTTGTGTTTTTATAAGTCCCAAGAAACTCAACTACAGTTGACAAAGTAATGCTAATGCTTAAAGAAAAATTGAAACGTTCTCAGAAATTCAACATTTATTCCTACAGAACAGTGATAAACATAAAACTCTTGTAGGTATCTTAAGTTGTTGTCAATTTTGTTCTCTATGAAAATCTACCCTTTTCTGTAGCTCTAGTCTTGCTCCCATTTAGCACCAGCTCTGAACAGAATGACATATTAGCCTAGTGTGCTTATGTTCTCATCTATTGCATTTTGTTTTCCTTAAGGAGTCTTTTCTATATCTTGAATTAGTCCTTGGGTACAAACTTTCTTTCCAAGATCAGCGATTAGCAAAGAGATACCATCCTATGATCTGCTATAAGGTCTACAGGACATAAGGGAAAATGCTACTCCTATATTCATTAAGATACCTATAAAACCCTGAAAGGTTTAGTTGGCATAACTATGTTATTTGGCACGGGCAAAACAAAATTATACCTGTAAGTGGCACAGCTCTCAAGGCATGCCCTTACTACACAAGCAATACAATTCTCTTATTAGTAGTTTATTTCATTTGCAGGTTAGCTGTATCAGTCAATTTTCTAATGCAAACAAGGTCTTTAACCACTATTTGTTTAGAAGTGGCTGCTACTTTCTGGGTCTTTGGTATGTGGATGTCCTCTAGAAAAGGAAACTTTGCATTTGAAATAGCACAAATGCAGTCAGCTGCTGCTGGAAGACACTTACTCTTTTGGTTCCAGCAGATCTTTTGATTTCTATGAATATCCAATAAACCATTCCACTCAATGTTTAAGTTTCTAGAGAAAGGTACTATTGGGAAACACTTAAAATAGCAGGTGAAGATAATTACACTAACTAATTAAAAGAACTGAGGATATATTAATATGGGAAGATTAAAAACAGATCAAACAGGAAAACAGCTGATACCAGCCAGCGAAGTGTTAAGGACATTTTTTCCTAAAGCAAATCCAATTTCATTCTTTGAGGCCACAGTTTAATTGCCAGAGGTAACAGCAACAGCTAGAATGTACTTAGGTTTTTGTGGAGTATTTAAATTCTCTTGCACAAGGCTGCATAATTAAAAGAAACCACTGGACAATATTAATATATTTGTGTATCACATGAATTAACAACTGTCTCACTGCCAAACCTCAAAGAGCAGCTTTCAAAAGGAATTGTCACTGAATTAAACTGTTCAGTGTAAAGTTTCCGCAAAGCTGACACTTGGCCTGACACTATTTGACATCTTTATATATGAACTGGAAGTCCGTATATAGCAACCCCCACAGCATTTGCAGAAGAGTGTTTAGGAGAGAAGTATTTATTTAGATCACTTGATTTAGTTGCACTTTATATAACCAAAATTCATTTTAAGGTAGACAGATGCAGAACTTAGTACCTAGGCACAAGGAATAGAGGCTGGTCCTGCTGAGTAAAAGACTGCACCCATAACTCCTAAAGCTGTAACTCTTAAAACAATTTTGAGAGGCTGTTCCTGCTGAGTAAAAGACTGCACCCATAACTCCTAAAGCTGTAACTCTTAAAACAATTTTGCTGGATATCATGGACTTATGGCACAGTATGAGCATCCAGAGTGATGCTATGTAAAGATAGCTAATGAAAGCTTTGAAAAGATACACACTGGAGTGGTGAACCACATAAGGAAAGGAGATTTTATTTCTGCATGTGGCATTAGTGGACTGCCACTAGAAAAATATGTATAGCCCCAGTGTTCACCTTTTCAAAAAGACATTCAAATTCTGAAAGACATTAAAAAGAAACAAAAACAGTTAGAGAAATACAACTTATAATGTGACTAAAAAGCACAATACGTTTATTTTATCAGAAAGTAATCTGAGAAGTAACTTGATTACACTGTACAAATACTTTGACAGTAAGAAAATGCCAACGCCATGGGGCTCCTTAAGCCAGCTGGGAAGTCACAAGAACCCCTGTCTAGAAGGTGGAGCCAGGCACAATGAAATAGTAAATTAAGCACCATGGTTTTTTAAGTGTTAAGTGGCAATCATTTTGAGTAAGTGCTACAAAAATTGAAGAAATCTTTGATTCTTTGAGATCTTCAAGATAAATTCTGGACACCCTTTAAAAAGTCACTTTTTAGCCAAACACTAGAAATTGGGCTCTGCACGCAGGTAGGAAACACAAAGGCCTTGAGTAAAACAGTCTTGCTATGCGGGAGACCAGGATCCTTTCTGACTTTATACCATAGGAACATAATTAACCAGAATCTTGGATCCCAGCTGTGACACATAAGTGAGTATTTGAGGAGTCTGGGCTGACTTTAAACACTGTGTATGTACCGCTAGAAAACTGGAGAAGAATGGCCAGAAAGGAAAAAATCCTGTCCGCATGTCTGCAGTGAGATTTTTTTTTAATGTAACAGCTCATAACACTATTCAGGCTTTACGGCATGTGTACAGAATGGATTGAGTTGTGCTTAGAAAAGATGATACACTAATAGTACAGATAAAAGACTTACGTATCATTAATAAATTGTAACACATTCATTAAGATAAATAGCAAGTGATATTTTTGTCTATAAATAAACTAGTTTTTTTTTCTTCTGTATCATGAGAAATTCTATCATCAATCTTGTATTTTTGCCTTGGCTCATTCTTCTCATGGATAACAATATCTTCATAGATAATCTTCTCTATCTTCACAGACATCTTTTATTTTCCATGTGGCCTTAGAAGGCCTAGTTCTGTCTTCATCTTGAGGTCACTGAAATAATGACTGGTTGTTCTTGGACTGGACTGACCATCAAGAATCTAAGAAATATATTACATAAGATACTATGAAAACAAGACTAAATTCCCATACACTAAAGGAATCAAACTGAAAATGGACAAGCCTGCAAACAACATGAAGCAAACTTGACACAAAACAGATATTCCACTGTGTACAAACAATAGCTCTTGGCTGATAAACGGAAAGAAGTTTTAAGGTTGCTTGTATTGTCATGAGAGAATGTCTTGCAGAATCACAGCTCTCCATCAAACGATTGTGGATTTTCTGATGGCATGTGAACAGACTGTAATAAAGATTTGTGAGATGTTATTTACTAATAGCCAATAGAGTGATTTTGTTCTAGATCTCTATTTTCTAGTCTTGATGAAAACAGTGTAATCTTCCACGTCCCTAAGAAAGCTTCTCCTTGTGTTGGCAAGGAAATGATAAAAGAGTGTAATTAAGCAATGATGACCCTAAAGTGAAATGCGGACTCTTTACAATATACAATGTCCTTCCCACCAGCCACATGTGTTTGTCAGATGTTTATAGAATCTTCATTAACTAAGAGCTTTGCTAGATAACAGAAGCTGAAGCATGGCATCAATGACTCTGATAAGGGCAAGTGTACAACCAATCTGCTTGACAACTGACAAGAGGCTGGGGTTTGAAGCAGACTGCAAAAAGAACACAAGAAAGTGATTTGCAAAGGGCATTCCAGTTGTTTGCCTTCCACCTCCTTTCCTGGAAAGAAACAAGACTTTTAAGCAGTTAAAATACCCTCTTGTCTGTCCACCAGAAAGTAAATATAGAAGAAATGCATTATTTTGGAGTATTAGCTGTACTGTCTGTTTTCAACATCATTGCCTGTTTGACAAGAGGCAAGCCTTTGGAAGACTGGGACAACTTATCAGCTATGGGAAAGTCTGATGCACACTTTCATGATCCTGGGGAAATAGAAGATGAGACTCATTTCGACTTTAAATCTTTCCTGGAGAATATGAAGACGGATTTACTAAGGAGTTTGAATTTGTCAAGAGTCCCCTCACAAGTGAAGACCAAAGAAGAACCACCACAGTTCATGATTGATTTATACAACAGATACGCTGCAGACAAGTCCTCCATCCCTGCATCCAATATTGTAAGGAGCTTCAGTACTGAAGGTAGGAGAAGTGCTAAATAGGTGGACTAGAATTTTTAAAGAAGTACATGGACAGTAGGTACTCAGATTCTTTTGAAATTCAGAGGGAACTGAGCGCCTAACTTCCACAGATTCTTTAGAAAAGAAACAGATTAAAATTTTGGATTGTAGTCTTGTCTTTTCTTTCAAACTTTAAAAAAATGCAATTACCTTTAGTTTTCTTCTTCAACATTTTTACTGTAGAATACTATCTTCTCAAACTCATCAGCTGAGATGATGCACTGAATAACAGGGTTTACATGAATCATGTTTCTCAAAGCTAGAGATTTGGGACTGAGTTTTAATGCTAGAATGCAAACTTTTGATCATCTATAATTGAGACATCCATACTAGAGAGCTTTTCTTTCAGGTGGGCTCTTCTCATACTTAAAAACCTCAGCAGCCAACAGAGAAATGCATCTCTGGATCCAAGCAAGCAATTGCAGTGGTCCCCCAAAATTTGGGTTAGATGGAAAGATTTATATGGAAAGGGGTTGTCAAGCTTGAATCAGCTAAAAAAGTACAGGATCCCTGTCTGCATCACATTAAATAGAATTTTAAAAGCTCTATCAAAACAAAAAGTAAAAAAGTTCAAAGTAAATGCAATCCTTGTGATAAAAATGAGGCAGGGAGAATCGAAGCTTCGGGTTATATGAAAAACAGACATACACAGGTAACAGCACTACGGAGAGTCCTGAAATGGAAAGAAACCTTAACAGTATGAGCTAGATAATAGTTTCTATATCTGACTCTCCTCTCCGACTGCTTTAGTAAGTAAACACTGTGAAGAAGTGTCAACATTAGCCAATTAAAATTGCCCTAAAACCCAATCATGACTGAGTAATTATCTTACATTGACCATCAAACAGACATCAGTCAGTGACGACTTTTACACATTACCGACCTGATCTTCCAGCCAAATATCTGCCCCTCTCAAGGCAGAGTTGCTGGCACTGCACATACCTTTGCAGGAAAAAAAATCCAAACAAAACCCACACAAGTTCAGTGAGTCCAACCTGGAACGGACTGGGACCTGGGCATGAAAGGCTGTTTATCACCAGGTCCCGGTTTAGACAGACCTTGAAGCTTCAATTCGGGATTTTCAAAAAGGTTTCTTTTTCCCCAAACTCCCAGTATTCCAAGCTGCTTTTAAAATTATCTGAAGAGAACAAAAGCCTCAGCACAACTAGTTCTTAGTGACAATTAAATATGTAGTATACTTCTCTGTATTCGGAGGTCAGTTCATTCCATTACATGATAGGAATGAGTAGGAAATTCATAGGTTTTTTAAAGAATTCTTTGTGTAAAGATCTCTTTACAAATTGCTAAATCTGAACACTCCCCAGATGCCTTATTTATGTACTTTATACCGACCAGCATCATCCACAGCTTGTTCTAGGCACTCTTTACGGTCCCCTCCACATACATACCTGACCATGGTAAAAATACTACCAACACCAGGGACCTCCATTTCCACTTTTCACTCCCTGTCCGTGAAACTTGGCCAGAAGACAGTATTTTTTTATTATTTTTTTTTTTTAATGCTGGGTAACCATGCTCTTATTTTAGCCTCAAAATACATCCTGAGTCTTTTAAAAGCAATCTACTTGGAAAGTCAGAAGCACTGTAACCACGTGTTTTAATTTCCTATTGCAGATGTTGTTTCTTTAGCTTCACCAGAAGAAAATGCATTTCAGAAACACATCTTGCTCTTCAACATCTCTATTCCACGATACGAGGAAATCACCAGAGCTGAACTGAGAATTTATATCTCCTGTCACAGGGAAGTCGGGTCTCTCTCTAGGCTGGAAGGCACCATGGTCATTTATGATGTTCTAGATGGTGACCACTGGGAAAACCCAGAAAGTACCAAATCTTTCCTTGTCTCCCACAATATCCAGGAGTGTGGTTGGGAGATGTTTGAAGTGTCCAGTGCTGTGAAAAGATGGGTCAAGGCAGACAAACTGAAGACTAAAAACAAGCTAGAGGTTGTTATAGAGAGTAAGGCTCTGAGTGGTTTCACTTGTGGAAAGCTGGATATCAGTGTTACCCCTGACACTAAAAATCTGCCCCTGTTAATAGTGTTCTCCAATGACCGCAGCAATGGGACAAAAGAGACCAAAGTGGAGCTCCGGGAGATGATTGTTCATGAACAAGAAAGTGTGCTGAAGAAATTAGGAAAGAACAACACTTCATCTGAAGAGGAAGAACAGGGAGGGGAAAAGGCCATCACTGGGCCCCATCAGCATTCCTCCAGAAGCAAGAGAAGCATCGGAGCCAACCACTGCCGGAGAACTTCCCTCCATGTGAACTTTGAAGAGATTGGCTGGGATTCCTGGATCATTGCACCAAAAGATTATGAGGCTTTTGAGTGTAAAGGAGGTTGCTTCTTCCCTCTGACAGATAATGTTACCCCAACAAAACATGCTATTGTCCAAACTCTGGTGCATCTCCAAAACCCAAAGAAAGCTTCCAAGGCCTGTTGTGTTCCAACCAAATTGGATTCAATCTCCATTCTTTATAAGGATGATGCTGGTGTGCCCACTTTGATATATAACTATGAAGGGATGAAAGTGGCAGAATGTGGCTGCAGGTAGTACACAAGGCAGAATCCCTAAGAATAAGAGTTCCCCCTTTTTCTGCTCTGTGTAAATCTGTACATTAGTGATGCAAATGAAAATCCTTGAAAATAAGTTTTAGAGCAGGGTATGGGGCTGGTTGTTGATGTTGCTGCTTGTTTTAAAGGAAAACTGTCATTTAAAGAATGGCAATCAATGTAAATAGCCTGCATTATATATCATGTCAAAGTGAATACTGGATTAAAATATTGTGAGTTTGAACAAACTACACATTATTGGGCAACAGGGATACTGTTTGAATACCTGATTTCAGCTTTTCTGTTTAATCACTTCTGTTTAGGTCACAAACTAAAGGATCTTCAATGAGTATCTAGGATGCCCTGTAAATATTTAATAGGTACTGAAATCTAATTCTCTCAGCCAACTCTGACATTTTCAGCTTCTGTAAAACTCCATAAATGGATTTTAGTCTGCATGGTAAAGTCAGGAGTCTAAGTCCTGCAAGTGTTTTCTCATATCAGTAATCTCAGAGGCTTTTACAGGCAATTGTTTGCTCCTGTAAGTGAAGATTTGCAGTATTCAAAACAGAAGAGACTGTCAGTCTTATTTCATTCCCAAGTTTCCTTCTGTGGGTAGCAGGTGCCTTGGTTTCAGCTTTCTTATCCTCAGCATCCCTATTTTTACCCCTTTACGGCACATACTTGAACGATAAGAAGTGCAGCCTTCCGCTTCTAAGACACTGCTTCCTAGGAGGAACAGCAGCCCTTATCTCCGCACAAAGATAAGGAGACACTTTGACCTACTGCATATTCTTAGTATTTCTTTGCAAGAACATGCAGTCAAACGATGTTCAGCCTTAGAAGCGGTATCCTAAGAGCAGTGGGAGTTAGCAGAGCTCGGCACTTGTGAAAAGCCAAGGCTACTTATTTAGAGGTCTAAAAATGTTTTTTATAATCTGACATTAGGGTCAGACTTCTTAAAAAATTCTTCTTAGGAGAAACTCTATTTTACATACAAAATTCTTTCACCGCTTAGGAGTCTGGGAAAAACTGAAAACTTTTATCTGTGTTCTATGAGACTTACACTGCTCTATGGGAAATATACCGTCATACAACAGTCTCCTGACTTCAGTTGTATCTTCACTAAACAAGGACCTCATCTTTCCTGCAATTAGAGTAAACTTCCTTTGATTCTAATGAAGGTTTTGCCTGTACAAGAAGAAACAAAATGCCTTCTGTTGGTTTGAGATGATAGGTTTAAGTGCAGCACAATGCCACCATAGTCCACCTCACTTCTCCGCCACCACCTTCCATACACACACAAAAAATAAAAGTCTATCAGAGAACACTTTTGATCCAAACCCACAGCAAACTACGCATATGTTCAAAATGGCAAAGAATATTGATAAGGCAAAAATCTAAACAGTAGCTTAATGTATGGAAGCAACAGGATTTAAATGGATACATATGTTTTAAATTAGGGCAGCCTGTGGGCAAGACGAATTCATTTGGCATGAACAGGTCAGCTTGAAATCTAATACACAGTTTATTTACTATTGTTAACTTAATACAGAGCAAATAGCAGGTGAGTGTGAGCAGGGTGGCTGTAATTCTATCAAGAACTACTGGTTACATCACAAACCATGAGCACAAAGCACGATTCACCAGAATCCTTGGACTGATTTATAGCCTTTTCCTTTAGAACTGGGCTGCAATTGGACCAGATCCGAGATCTGAGTCCATGCAAACTCCATCCATCCATCGCTGTGTGTCATTAACCTCTTAAGCTTCCTGTGGCACTCCTCTCATTTTACCACTCCCCACTGACTTCTGTCATCTTACAGCCATGGTTATGTCTTTCTCCTTTCAGAACTCCCTGTCTTCTCTCCCTGCTTTGTTCATGTCTCCTAAACTTATGACATTTTGCACAACTTCTCTTAATCAAGTTAAAGAGACGACCAAACAAGCACTTAGGGTGACCACATTAGAAAAATTATTCACCCATGTGTCAAGGTAATTGTAGCTGTGTGCCCTTAAGTCATCTAAAATAAGGTCCTTATTTATATTTTGACTTCACTGAATACAGGACTTTGTCCATACTTAAATGGAAAAGTGGGGAAGGGGAAAGACCAGTCCCCACATGCTTACAGAGAGAAATTCTCAAGAATCAATTTTTCTTTCTTTTTCACATTCTGAAGTCAAACGGTGATCTTTCTTTGTTCCCAAGCTTGGGCAGCGGGGGGCGGGGGGTGGGGGGGAGAGCATATTTTGCTCAAATAGTCAGATCCTAGCTATGCTATCAGAATTCCAGAGAAGCTCTACAGATCCTGTCCCAAAACTGGACTACAAGTTGCTTTTGTATTTCAACAAAAAAAAATCAATTGCTCTTCCAGCCAGCTTTAACAATCACATTCCCATAGGCTTAACATTTTGGTTGGTATGGTAGTATAGCGAAATATGAATCTTCCATAGGGTGATGACCAGGGTCAAGAAGAAATGAGAACCCAGTAGTGACCACAGATGCTACCTACAGCATGGCTGAAGTGTGTGTCAAATTGATGTTTGGTTTTACATTGTAAATTTAAGCAGCTTGATTTATGTAGTTTTGAACCTTTTATTTTTGCTCGAGTTCCCTTATGTTTCAACTGCTTTGAGATGCAACAAATCAGCCAGGTGGCCAAGATGTGCTAGAGAGTATACAGGTTGCAAAGAGCAACTTTACTGAGGTGCAAGTTGGGGTTTGTGCACCATCCAGCAGATGCAGTTAAAATTAAAACTTACTTGTTTAAAACAAAGTGGCTGCAACATGCCCTCCTTCCCAGGCCCATCAGCTATCTGTGTAACAGCCCTGTAACATCAGAATCACCAGCTGACTCCACAGCCAATTTTAAGGCTACCCTATAGCACTTCAGTCTTAATAGATAACATTGTAAGCTGGTGGAAGCTGGTCAGGAGATATAGCTGTGGCTATTTTTACATAGCTTCCCACCTTGTCTGTGTACACAGGAGGCACAATGTCCTCTGATCTCATCCACTCCTCTATGCCATGTCCCAACACAGAACAGCAGATGCAACTTATCACTTAACAACACAGCACCAGCGATCCCTAAAAGTCACAAAAATCTCCATTTTCACTATTCTTTTCAACAGGTGAAGAGGCAATGGCCTCATGGGAATCTGGTATCTGTTCAGACACCTTTATATTGGAAAGATCCTGACAATACAGAAATGTTAAGCTAGAAGTGCCAATTCCTGATACTCAGTTATTCAGGTTTTAGACTGCCTCTCAAGGAGGCTTATCATTTCAGACACAATTCTAACACAACTAGTGCTCCCAGACCACAGCTGATTGTTCTCTGCAGCCTCCTCAGAGCCTCGCCATTACCACGCAGGTAATGCACATAGGTGCAAGGCCATGCACCATGTAGGTCCACATAGGCGTACACTGTGAGTTCCAGGAGATACCCGTACCTTGCTGTAGCTCCTCATACACAGCACTGAACCGAAGTTTGTTACTGCAAAGAAGAGCTGAAGGGTACAGAGGGGAACACTGAAGAAGCTGGCAAAGCCAAACGTTGTCAACAAACAATGTCTGTGAGGCAAGACCCCGTCTTTAAACAGCATAACAACAGCTCCACATCCCCTCTGGCTGCTCAGAACAGCTAACAGGACACTGCATCTGACTACTGACCACCTCCCTTCTTCCCGTGTTAACTCCCCAATGTACCATTTGTTGTGTGTTTAGCACAGACAAAACCAGGGCAGGTCCCTCCACAGTCTCTGGAGAGCGAGGGGCTCCAAGCGCGCTGTCCATCTGCTGGGTGGGAGGCTCTAACCGCCGGTGCCTGAGGTGTAAATCTCCCCAGTGCCGCCCCGGGACTGACCGAGGACCACAAACCGCCTCAGAGCCATCTTTGGCCTCTCTTCAGCCTTCAGTGCTTTCTCTAAGCCCTGCCTCCATGCTGCCCCGGTGCCATGGCCGGGCCGTGAGGCGCCTCCAGAACCGCACCACCTCTGGGCTGTGAGAGCTCTCCGTGCTGCCTCGGCGCCATCTTCAGGCTGCGTGATGCTTCTGCGCCAGCTTTGTTCATCACTCCCCAGCCGTTTTTCTTCACTCATTTTCTTAGTCTCCCTCACATGGTATTTTAAAATCCCTCCGCTTAAAGGTGCCTCCTGCCATCTCCCTCTGTGCTGCCCACAGCGTTTTTCGTGCTCTCCACGTCTCCGAGCTGCCCCGCTGGCACCTCTGCACTGGACGCTGCTTCCAGGCCTCAGCAACACAACGTCCCTCTGAGCTGCCTCAGAGCTGCTCCTGTTTCTTTTTTGTCCTCTACCTTAAAGCTTCTGCTGGACCATCAGTCATAATTCAGCTAAAAGCCTCACAGGAGAGTGGCTTCAGTGCAGCCTTGGAAAATGGGGCGCCCTGAGTCAGTCCCCTCACCGAGGTGGATGGTTTGGCGGGAGCCCAGCAGACCCGCCATTAGCCCTCACAAGAGCCTTGACGCTTGCCCAGCACACCACAAAAGCCGAGCGAGCAATGTCCCGGCAGCCTGGGCCTTGGTGCCGGCCTGGCAACCAGAACTTCTGATCCAGCAGTGAGGGAGAAAATCTAGTTCTTTACAACAAACTAAATTGCTTAAGATGCCAACAGCTGGTCTGCCAGGACTGGGCACTTCCATCCTATACCAGCATGGCGGACAGCAGTGCCAGGATGTGTTTGACCGGTCACCAGAGGTGTCAGGCCTTCAGCAGCACAGTCCCTAGGAAGCGGTTTGGTAGCAGCCATTCGCGGTGCCTGGCCACGAAACAAAGGCTACTGTGGACAACTGGAGTTCTTACTGTTTCAAGTAATAACCTCAGGATAGTAGGTTATTGCAGTATTTAATATTCACTATTTATTATCCACTAACTCTGGTGCACCACACTGAACAAACGTGTAAATCTATCAGAAACGTAGGCTCTAAGGAATACAGACAATATAATACAAACACGTAATAGAGCCATTCTCCAAGGGCTGCACATCAATTTCCCCTTTTTGTTGAAAAATTACTTGCCAAAATTCAAAACTATGTTCCTGAATTAGTTCAGGCTGGATAGTTGCAATGCATTTTCCTGAAGTTCCCCTGAATCCTCTGCTTACCTGGAATGTGGCAGTTCATCTGTTTGGCGGAGCTGGTCAATGTGAGTTTATCACAGCTGTGCTCTGTGAGCTGTGATGACTCTCCACCTGCTCCTGGCTGAAATTAGACAGGTTCCAAAATGGGAATATACATTTTCTTCCCTCCCCCAATCTTTCAAGAAAAATATAAATTGTCTTATTATTATTTCTTTTTTCCTTTTCTTTTTCTTGGTAACTGTAAAAAGAGAGAAGGGAAGGGAAAAGGAATATTAACAGAAGAAAATCAAAATCCAGTACACGAACAGAACAGAAAAGAGAGTCTTAGACCATACCTATGCAATCCAGTTGTGCCAGTCACAGACAGCCATGAAGCAGCACTGACCCAGACTTGCACATCTATAAAAGGCAGTGGAAGTTTGTCTAGAAATACTTACCAAAGTCCTGGAAGCATGAAATATTTCATTAACATAGTCCTGTGCTTGAGCTAATAAACCCTCTACTAAACTAGGCTCTACTAAAACACAAGTATTTTATTTCCAAATTTCACCTTTATCCTATTGGCATAAAGCTTTTGCTGCCAGATTGAGGTGAGCCTCCAGCTACTGCAGTTTATCAGTGACCCAATGGTCTGTATGGGCCTGATGAGGGAACGGTTAGATCAGCTGCAGATCAGAAGCAAGTATTGGAGCAAAATATATAAAGCAAAAAATATACAGCAAAACATTTAGTCTCGCTCTTGTGGAAGCTTTTTAGCGTGTGATCTGAGTGATGCAGACCGTGTATGCAGACTAGTCTGGGGCAGATAAAAGAAAATACCTCTTCTCAGAGTATGTGGGAAGTTCATACCCACAGGAAGTCAGAAAATGAAATACTTGTGGACGGATTTTAAAGGATCATAAAGTTTTATGAGTCATAAAAGCTAGAGCTAGGCCTGAGCTATTGAGTTCAGCTCAAAACTAAAATCAAAATAGGAATTTGACTTGGGTTATATTAGAACTTAAAATTGATGGCATTTTGGATCTTGGTACTCAGAGTTCAATGAACACACTTGCATTAAACAACATGCTTGATAAGAATTTAAGCTATATGTATCAAGAAATGAGTAAGTAAATCGTCATTCTCCAAAGCTTCAAGTATCCACACCACAAAAGGGAGGATTCTTACCTTCAAACACCATCTATAAAGAATTATCAAGGTAGCAGTGAGTGATACATGTCACATTGAATTCAGGGCAAGAGAAATACATGACTAAACAGATCCAGTGTGAAAAAATACTTTTTTTCCCACTGTCCTAGCTTTTTAAGTCATGCATGTTGGGAAAAGCATTCATTTTACATTTACGTTATGAAGCTAGTTTAGTTTCTGTGTGCTAGTGATAAAGTGCATGAGGAAGAATATACATCTGAATTTGAGGAATAAATTGAACCGTGAAGTGTTGCCATATCTTGTTTTTCAGCGGGTAAAACTAATCACAATCCTGTATATATTTCTCAAAACCCTAGCTTCGTAAAAACCTCAGCTACAGTTTCCAGCCCTTCTAATATGAAAATCTTTAGAACATGATACAATGCGCAATAAATGGTAGAAAAACAGAAAAAAAAAAAAGTATCTTTTTTTAATCTTATGATTTTACAAAAGTCACAGGCAGGAAAGGGCTATTTCATGTTTTTTAATCTCTAGATAAGGCCTCACTGGAGAAAAATATTGTGAATCTGGAAATACTTTATTAGATGCTAGGAAAAAAATTATCATATAAGTTTAGCAGTGGATATATAGAACTCATTTAGATATAGAAGGCAATTATCTGGCACATATCCTGATTAAAAATGCTCAGTTACTGTCTGTTACTGTCTCCTTTCTGAGTATGATCTTCATGGCAATTCATTTATGTCTGTTACATTCAGAGTAAGATGAGGTGACTGTTAACACCTTGTATATAACATCTGTAACACTCTATAACACCATTTGCACAGCAAGTTGAAACTGAGGTAATTTGAACAATGCTTTGTCATTTCAAGTTTATTAATTTCTATTCTAAAAGCAGAAAGTGGCAGAGAAGAATAGAGTGGAAAAAAAGGCCTCTCTAAAAAAATGAGGTTGTTTTTAAGATTTGCTGTGATTTAAACAACAGAATGAAATTACTTCAAGAGATCAAGAAAATATGAATTTCTCTAGTTTTTATGGTTGATAATTTAACCTTATTTCCACCATTATCCCATACTTGTTAAATAGTTTCATATAAATATGAGTGTCCGTTATGTACTGTGTACTGAAGGATTAAACAAGAAAGTACCATGTATACTCCATAAACATGCAATGTCATTCTTTTTTCTGGGATAGAAAGCTGCATGCTTAAAGCTACTGAACAGACAGACAGAAATAGAGATCCATCCTGACATATTCTTAGGGACATGGATTATTGTACTTTTTTCCCCAATTCCTGTCACAATGGATCCATTTTGTAACCCTGCTCCTTGGCTCCTGGGCATGCCCTCCTCCAGCACCCAGCAGAAGTAAAAGGAAGAAAGAAATAAGAAAGAAGAAAAGGGGACCCATGGAACAAGCCGGCCCCCTCACCCAGCAGGCAAAATATCTAACCCTTCCATATTTACACATTTTTACTTCATTGTTTTAGATCATACATATGTTTTCTTCATTGCTATACTTTGTTTCCATCATAACAAAATTAGTCTATATTTTCCCTTTCAAGTTAATTGAAAGATGTTGGAACACACAAAAATTGCTGATACTAAAGTAACATTAAAGTGTTAAGCATGCCAAAGTGGGAAATGTCAGAATTAAGATTATCTGTGCATCATCCCCCTCTTGGTTGTATGCATTGATTACACAATAATGTTTTTATTTCAGACATCCACAGTCAGTGCACAGAGCACATGGTGCTTAAGAATAAAGTTGGGAATTTATGAAGCACAATATCCTGTCTCTTGACTTGATTGTCTTAAATGTACACTGCAGTGTGTGCAATTATTCCTGTGGTAACGGCATTTAGAGACACTATCAGAGGTTGGAAGTAAAGGTAGGGTATGTGGTAGACATTAATGTAGCAAAAGATATCCCTTGCCCCAAAAACTCTGCAAGCTAGACAAACAGAAGAGCCATGGGTTAGAAAAGCAATAGAAATCCATGTGCCCAAGGTCCTGTCCATTGTATTGGCCACACGAGGAGTTAATGCAGCTCTGGCAATAAATCCTGTAGCTCAAAAGTCAATTTCTGGACTAAGTGTGGTTATACTGGAGAGTTTTTGTTCCAGCTACCTTTGCCCTGGAGTGCTGGATTATTCTTTGCAGGAAGAAAGCAAGAAGAGCAATTCCAACTGGTGACAATGCCTTGGAGTTAGGTCTGTGATGGATGTCCCACATTGTCACAGCACAGAACAGCCCCCTGAAATTAAGAAGATACAACAGATCTGAATCTTACTGCTTCTCTACCAATGAGGCACACAGAATGTTGCTGTGGCACACTTGAAGCTTTATTACTTATTTATACATCATCAACAACAATTTCAACTACATCCTAGTCCTCTCCTTTGACAAGGGAAGTGGCAACGTTCTTTTGAACTAGGGTTTTTTAGAGATGATAGCGCAGCCTGGCTGCCAGAGGTACCTGTGGTTATAACATCAAGTTTTACAGCTTTTGCCATAAAGCAGTCCTTTGTCTAATGGACTCTTAGAACAATTTAATTGTTCCCTTTGATGGATTTATATTTGATCATTTACATACACACAGATGCAAATCAACCATGGGATGAAATTGTACCTGCATATATAGACAAGGCTATACCTATATGGACATGTTAAAGGAAGGAACTTCACAAAACTCCTTTATTACTACAACTGAGTGACCCAGAAAGAGGGCTGCACTAAACTTTGCTCATGCGAGTGGCAGGCTTCACTCATGACACTCACACATGGCACCATAAGAGTGCACTGCACCAGAGTAGACCATCTTTAGACTGTTCACTCTACAGGTATTCATGTGTAGCAACAAGTGACATTTTAAAAGCAATACTAAAACATGCTCTTCCCAGATTCCCTAGTCTATTCTTGCAGCTACCTCCAGCAAGCAGAATGGCTGGGGTAGCAGCTCATTTCAGACTTAAAGCCAAGAATCTGTTCTTGTATGTCTTTGGCATGTCATACTGGAGCTCTGAATGTTGACAACTCACATGGGTGCAGCCTGGAGCTGCATCCAGCATATTCTGATCCTCTTTCAAACTCTTAATACAATAGGGTCTCAAATACATTGTGAGCAGAAGAAAACAACCCCCCACGTTCTATTTTGGTATGTTGAGCCCAAAGTCTATTGGCTGGGAGCTGTCATCAGACATGACCATATGTTACTCAATGGTATTACAAGTAAATCCTAATTGAGTGCAAATTATGAAGATTAAAGTCACCTCAGATTTAGCTGTATTATGTTGAGGCAAATGTATTTCAAAGTCCTGTTTAAAATGCTGCAATTCTCAGCACAGAAATTAACAGGCTGTCATTACCTTGGATTTTATGAGCTGTTCTAAATGTCTGGAGTTCCTTGTTTGGAGCCCTTAGTCATAGAATGTAAGAACAGTCCTTTGCAGCTCAGGCTGAAAAACACCAAAGACAATGTACTGTCAACATCTTTTGAAAAAATATTAAATATTGATACAACTAAGTCACTGCAGAATCTCCTGGTATAAGCTTTTCATAAATAATGGTAAAAGACTGGATAACTGCTTTTCTAATTGTGGTTAAAATCAAAGTTTTGCATTTAAGCAATCCACAGTCAGGATAAGCCAGGACCAGTTTACAACAGACAATGCCTTACCTTTTGGAAACAATTAACTGCCAGAAAGATCTTCCCTGATGATTGAAGTTTATTATTGTTTCATAAGAGGGCTGTAAAGTAGTAAGGCGCTGAACTTCAACTATTGGTGCCCTTTGGATGATGCACTCCATTTTAATGAGATTAAAGGTTTAATGCAGATAAAAGATTTTTATCTGTTCACTGCACCTGGATTCAACACAGGGATTTCAGTGTGATTCACAAACAGAGAGTCATCGGAGAGCTACGTTCGTCTTGATCGATAAAAGCTTCTGATTTCTTTCCTTCTTTCCTATTCCATACAAAACCAAAATGATCAGGACACATTTCTTCCTGTTTTCAGCAGTGATCATGTGCAGCATACCTGCTGAGGAAATCTTTCAGCCAACTCTAGTGCTGGACATGGCTAAAGTCCTACTGGATAACTACTGCTATCCTGAAAACCTAGTGGGAATGCAAGAAGCCATTGAACAAGCAATCAAGAGTGGGGAGATCCTGGACATCTCAGATCCAAAAATGCTGGCCAGTGTCTTGACAGCTGGAGTGCAGGGTGCTCTGAATGACCCAAGACTGGTGATTTCCTATGAGCCATCACCGCATGCACCTCCCAAACAAGAAGCTGAGGCTTCCCCCACTCGTGAACAACTCCTGAGCCTTATTGAGCATGTGGTCATGTATGACAAGCTGGAGGGCAATGTTGGCTACCTGAGGATTGATTATATCATAGGACAGGAAGTTGTGCAGAAAGTTGGAGCTTTTCTGGTGGACAAGGTTTGGAAGACACTGATAGAGACATCCGCCCTGGTGATAGATCTTCGTCACAGCACTGGGGGACAGATTTCTGGCCTCCCCTTCATCATCTCATACTTGCATGAAGCAGACAAGATGCTGCATGTTGAGACTGTATACAATCGGCCCTCCAACACCACCACAGAGATCTGGACACTGCCAAAGGTGTTGGGAGAGAGGTACAGCAAAGACAAGGATGTCATTGTTTTGATCAGCCGCCACACCACAGGAGTGGCTGAAGATGTGGCTTACATCCTCAAGCACATGAACAGGGCTATCACTGTTGGGGAGAAGACAGCTGGGGGCTCACTGGACATCCAGAAGCTGCGTATTGGCCCCTCCAATTTCTATATGATGGTTCCCGTGTCACGATCTGTGAGCCCCTTGAGTGGGGGTGGACAGAGCTGGGAGGTCAGCGGGGTGATGCCATGTGTGGCTACTGAGGCAGAGCAAGCCTTGCAGAAATCCCTGGACATTCTGGCAGTGCGCAGAGCAGTGCCTGGCACCCTAAGCCACCTCATAAAGATATTAAAGGACTACTACAGCTTAGTGGAGCGGGTGCCAGCACTGCTGCGGCACCTCATCACCTCTGACTTCTCTTCTGTGCAGTCAGCGGAGGACCTGGCTTCCAAGATCAACACAGAGATGCAGACCTTATCTGAAGACCCTCGCCTGTTGGTCCGAGTCATGATGCCAGGCGAAGCTGCTGCCCCCCCTGCTGACAAGCCAATTGCAGTGGCAGCCAATTTACCTGACAATGAGCAACTGCTACATGCCTTGGTGGATACTGTCTTCAAGGTGTCAGTGCTGCCAGGCAACGTTGGCTACATGCGCTTTGATGAGTTTGCAGATGCCTCTGTGCTTGCTAGGCTGGGACCTTACATTGTCCACAAAGTGTGGGAGCCCCTCCAAAATACAGAGAACTTGATCGTGGACCTACGTTACAACCCTGGGGGCCCTTCCTCCTCTGCTGTGCCTGTGCTACTCTCCTATTTCCAAGATCCTGCTGCTGGTCCTGTCCATCTCTTCACAACCTATGACAGGCGCACCAACCACACTCAGGAGCACAACAGCCGTGTAGAACTGCTGGGCCAGCCCTACGGGGCTCAGCGTGGCATCTACCTGCTCACTAGCCACCACACTGCTACAGCTGCTGAGGAGTTTGCTTACCTCATGCAGTCCCTGGGCCGTGCCACACTGATTGGTGAGATCACAGCAGGAAGCCTCTCACACACCCGTACCTTCCCTCTGCTGCAGCCCGGGCAGGGAATAACCCATGGCCTAACTATCACAGTTCCTGTTATCACCTTCATAGACAACCATGGGGAAAGCTGGATGGGCGGAGGAGTTGTGCCTGATGCCATAGTGTTGGCTGAGGACGCACTGGAGAAGGCTGAAGAGGTGCTAGCTTTTCACAAGAACATGGGAGTACTTTTGGAGGGTACCGGGCAACTCCTAGAGGCTCATTATGCCATCCCGGAAGTGGCTAGTAAGGCCAGTGCTATGCTCAGCACCAAACGCGCCCAAGGAGGTTATCGATCAGCTGTAGACTTTGAGACATTGGCTTCCCAGCTTACCAGTGACTTGCAGGAGGCCTCAGGGGACCATCGGCTTCATGTCTTCCACAGCCACGTGGAGCCAACACCGGAAGAACAGCTTCCCAACATGATTCCCAGCCCTGAGGAGCTGAGCTACATCATTGAGGCACTCTTCAAAATTGAGGTATTGCCAGGCAACCTGGGCTACTTTCGCTTTGACATGATGGCTGAGGCAGAAACAGTGAAGGCCATTGGACCCCAGCTGATACAGATGGTATGGAACAAGCTGGTGGACACGGATGCCATGATTATTGACATGAGGTACAACACAGGTGGCTACTCCACTGCCATCCCAATACTTTGTTCCTACTTCTTTGAGCCTGAGCCTCGGCAACACCTTTACACTGTCTTCGATCGTAGTACTTCCCGCAGCACAGAGGTGTGGACTCTCCCCCAAGTCACTGGCAAGAGATACGGCTCCCTCAAGGACATCTACATCCTAACAAGCCATATGAGTGGCTCAGCAGCTGAAGCTTTCACTCGCTCTATGAAGGATCTACAGCGGGCTACAGTTATTGGTGAGCCCACAATAGGTGGTTCCCTCTCTGTGGGCATTTATCGTGTTGGTAACAGTTCCCTATATGCCTCCATCCCCAGCCAAGTGGTGCTCAGTCCAGTCACTGGCAAAGTATGGAGTGTGTCTGGGGTAGAGCCACACATCACCGTCCAGGCTAGCGAAGCCATGGCTGTAGCGCAGCACATTGCCAGCCTGCGTGCCCAGGTACCACGGACACTGCAAACTGTAGGCAAGCTTGTGGCAGACAATTATGCCTTTCTGGACATTGGGACCGTTATAGCTTCGGACCTCACCAAGAACATCAACAAAGACAGTTATAAAAGGATTAATACAGAAGAGGAACTGGCTAGGAAGGTGACTGCGGACTTGCAAGCTCTTTCTGATGATGAGCACCTGAAATTACTTTACATCCCTGAACACGCCAAGGACAGCATCCCAGGGATCATGCCAAAACAGGTACAGTGGTCTTGTACCCAGCTATACTGATACCAGCACTGAGTCAGATATCTTATTTTGTGTCTAGCCCATATGATAAACCCACCAGGATTTGCCTGTACCCAGAAGAGAAGCTAGTGCCTGAGTGGGTTTTGGAGGCTGAGCGTAGTAACTTGCGGTAGCAGATGGTAGTTCTGGATGCTTGCAATTTGGGAACAACCTTCAGGCCGTGAATCTCTTTCAGTTGCCATCTCACAAAAGCAAATATGCAGGGCTTCACGGTGAGAGGGAAGATACCTCATTGTCTCTGTGATCCCCTCTCTTTAAGGGCTATGGCTTTTCAAGCTTAATAAATTAATGCAGAAACTCACTGGTTACAAACCAAGTTTGTAATTTAAGAAAAATTTGGTTGAACCAGAATAAACACATACACCTACAAAACATGCAGCCACATACTCTTTAATGGATTTTTCTATCTAAAATTGCTGTACCTGACTTCTGTTACACCAGAACAAGCAACTCCTTTACTAGTGACAGTGGAAAGTTGGTCTGGTATCTCATGCTCAGCATCAGACCGTTTCCCAGTGGCCTAGAAATACTTTGGAAGAAGTATCTGGGTGGAAGTTAGGTGACCCCAGGGAGAAATTGATTTTTAATAATCTGCTTTTGCCCTTGCTGTGTGGTTTGCATAACAGTCTGTGCTTTGTTCTCAGCCTGGGTATTTATACACTGGTCTGCCTTGGCAATCTTCCTTGTTCATTGTTGTGTTGGAGGGAGCTCCCAGGAGCATTTGTTAAAATTCCATCTTCAAATTAAAGGGAGGGTTAGGATAACTTGATCCCTTTCTTGGATGGAGTTAACTCCTTTCTGGCTACTGCTCTAGCATGGCTATCAGAGACGTCTTTTCTCCAGGGGCTCATAAAATTACTTTTTGAAGAGAATATATTTGCCTTTGCGATGAACCAGAGTATACCAAGTGTCAGGTAACTATTAAATGTTTCCTGGGGGAGGAAATCTGTGGGATTCCACCCTCTGAAGTTTTTGGCATGCATGATTTAAAGTGGGCATGACCTTTGTGGTATTATCTCCAACACTAAAGTCAAGGACAAAGTCTAAGCATTGCTGGGGAGTACATTTTTTTTAAGTTTAGTGACCAAGAGATGCTGGCCCCATTCTTGCCTCTAGACTTAAATGGAAATAATTAATTAAAAGATTTTTCTTTTCCATCACCCTC
>NW_009649187.1:4122869-4133855 GCF_000708025.1 Charadrius vociferus
CTTTCCCTCCTACATTTGGGTGTAGAAAACTTCACTCTAAAGATGTTTTTGGTGGAGCTCCTTGCTAAATTATTAGCAATATCTTAGTAGTGATACATCATAATTTCTCCCTACAAAGTGGGCCCATCTTGCAAATTAGTCAGTGTTTTCACTGAAGGCTCTTAGTGGATATTGTTGACTATTTTTACTTGTTCAAACCTTACTTACTTTATTCGGACCTTGAATGTTCAGAACAGGATGTACAGGATGAATGCCTTATTTGTCACACGACATGAAATTCTGATCCTGATAGAGCTAGTGAGGAAATGCCATTATACTAATTAATGCCTCTATTTACCTCAGTTCTTTGTCAAGCAAAATGATTGGAAGAGGTCAGGGATACATCCATAAGAAGGAAATCACATCAGTGTGAATGAAAATCAGGACAAATGGGAGCTTTCTTCAAGGGGAGATAAAGTATAAATAGCAGAGGAAAAGCACAGGTCTCTTATGAGGCTAAAATAGTTTCCAACGGCGTACACATTCCCTCACAGTGCTTGAGGAAATTGGGAGGCAGAGAAACGAGAGAGCAGTTTTAAGACATTTTAAGGCCAAAGAGGGCAAGTGAATGAAGATACATTGAAGTAAAGGCTTTTCCTTGTTATAGAGGTAAAAGAAAATTCACCTATTCCACAGAGCACTGGACAGCAAGAGTACCTTCATTTCCTGCCTTGCTTTTGCAGGGCCAAGAGGGATGCTTTCTGTAGAACATTTCAGGAATACCCCATACGAATACCCCAGAGAGCCTTAAGATTGCAGTGAAGCTTACATGATGGCACTAATTGCATTTGTAAATATTTTTGACAGTCCTATATATGGACATAGTAGCTCTTTTAATCTGTATCACATTTATTCTTCAAAAACCTAAGAGCTAGTTTTTCTTTTGTGCTACCTACCTCCCAAGCCACCATTTCCCTTGACAGTGGGATTTTCTTGATAATGACCTTGACAGTGAAGCAGATCCAACACAATTAAATGAAAGTGATGATGAATAACTGCAGGAAGGATGGGATGGGACATAGGAGACAGATAAGTGAAATGCATGTAGACCTTTGCATCTGCTACACTAGAATAGCTGCTGAAGCGTAATATAGGGTGGTGAATATGTCTCCTCTATGACAGCAGCAAGGTCAAGGCTAGCCGGAGTTGTCTGCTGCATAAATGCCACTTTCCAAAGTCAGACTTCCCAGAGGCAAATGTTATATGTATTGGTTTTGATTCAGAAAATAGAATTTTGCTCATAAGTCAGAGCTCTGTGAACTTGCTGATGCGCAGTTCAAGAATCCCTTCTTCTTATTCTTCTATTTGCCTTTCTCTCCCTCCAGTCATACCTTCCCTGCCATACTGAAACATTTATGTTCATGAATATCTGAGTATGGTAGCCTACCTATGGAAGAACTGCTGCCTGATTTTGGCAAACATGTTATGCCAATTTTAAGTGTTTCCCTGAGTGACTTTTTTGGCCCCTTGATAACGCCCAAATAGTTTTAATTCAGTCTTCACACCTCAGAGAATTTTTGTGTTAGTGTTTTAGGTAAACAGCTGGAAATGATGATCAGGGTAAAAGACAAAAAGGAATCCTTCATAAAGTTAAATTGTTCCTACATTTGAAATCCCCCTTTTCCCAGAAAAATAGTATATATTGATAGTAAAGTACTGTACTTGCTGAAGGAGGAGATAGGTACAGATGTTTAACCAGAAAAGAGTATAGTTTGCTGATGTCCCTTCATTAATGAGGGAAATCGAAATGCTCAGCCTCAAAGTGTCAAGCTAGATAATCAAATTGCTACCTCTATTGCCAATAGGTGGAAAAGAAAATGTTGTAGGCCCACATGATGGTGATTTATATCAATGTAACCACCGTAAAGTCAGTGGAAATATACAAGCTTATGCAAGCCAAAAATATGTCTCATGTTTAACTCTGACTCTTCACCTTTTGCAGCTCATGCTTGCTTCTTGTATTTGGTGCAGAAAAGAATATGACACTTTGTTAATCACTTTTGTTCTTTTTCTAGCACCTTTCATCTTCTGATCTTAATACTCAATGCAGCTATGTTTGCAGTTACAGTCCCCCCAAAGAGATCTGTTTGTGCTCATTTTTTCCATTGTCATTAATGTTACAATATATTTGGCCATTAGTTCTAAGCATTTTCAATGTTTTGCATGAAAATCAAAATTTAGCCATGAGTCATGTTTTCAAATTTTGCTTTCAAATGTAATCTTCCAGGGCATTGACTAGAAAATAACTGCTCGGTGGCTTACAACGATTACGTTACAAGCCGTGTGTTGTCAGAGCAGGCTTAGCCACCACTGTGCAGGGCTGCCCTTCGCAGGGTGAAAGTGCAGCTTCTCACTCTGCCCTGCACTCCCTCAATGGGGACTGAGAGCCTTAAAATAACCTCTTTTAATCCCTTCCAGAGCACAGTCCCAGAGGATTTCAGCTTTTGCTTCTGGTAACGCCCCCATCCTAACTCTCTTGGTGCAATGGAGGGCAGGATTAGAATTCAAAGCTACAATTCTGGAAAAACTGGAGATATGACCTGTGAAAATCAGGATGAGGTTAAATAAGAATACATGCAGGGTTCTTACACAGTTTCTAGGGTGATAGTACTTGACTGCACAACTCTGGGAGAAAAAAAAGGTTGTTTAGCAGCTGTCCTGTAAAAAAGTATATGGGTTCTTCAGAGTTCATAGGCTCAACACAAGTCAGTAGAGTCAAGTCATTGCAGTAAAAAATAGTAATCATCAAACCGGAATGGTTAAGGAGGATTATAATCAATACGACTTGTGAAATCTTCTGTTACATTTGTCTCTAAAGAAAATTCAGCTAGAGTATACTATATGCAGTCTTCAGCAATGCTTTTCTGCAAAGATGTGGTTCAAGTAGGGAGACAGCAGAAAAGAGGAACAGGAGTAAAGAGAAGACTGAATAAGAGTCATCTTGAAAAAGTTTAAAAGATTTGAGTTGTTTATTCCAGAGAGAAAAAAACTGAGAGAAGACATGAAAACAGTCTTGAGATACATAAGAGGCTGTTTCAGATATGAAGAGAATAAGCTGTTCCCTTGTCTATGGTAAATAGGCCAAGAAGTAATGCACTCAAACTGTAGAAAGTAGTGAACTTAGACTGTTTACACTAGATGTTAAAAACATCTTTGTAATAGTAAGACCAGTGACGTACTAGACTGGATTGCCTGGAAATCACCCAGTGATATGGGTGTTTTTAAGACCAAACAGGAGTCGGCTGTCAGGGATATAGCTGATCCTGCTCAGTCCTTGAGCTGGGGGATCTTCTAGGATGGACGGTTCCATTCCAGCCTGTGAGGGTACACAAGGAACTCAAATGTTGTTCTAAGAAAGAAAGGTGCAACCCTGCCACCCAGCTCCCAAGATCTCCTGACTCTTAAACCAATCTCAAAATTTGCAATGGCACAAGAGGGTTGACTGATAATATTTTAACAGCTGGAAGTTGACAGCACTAACAACCTTAATGAAAATCAGAGTTACATTACAATGGTCAGCACAAAAATAGCTGTGAAAATACAGTTTCCATCTAAACAGACAAAACAACTTAGGGGAGAGGTGAAAGCAGAGAAAAGAGGAAAGAGAGACACAGTTGAAAAAGCAGTTTTCCCACAGTTGGAGTATGTGTCAGCAGCAGAACCAGGGATGAAACTCCATGTGTGAGTCCCAGGGCAGCATGCTAGGTCCTATTTTGTGTCACATTCACTTATTCCAGTTATGCCACTCACTTGTGGAAGGAGACTGCACAATAAGGCTGGAGACCCTATATAGTTAATGAAAAAACATCTTCCTTGGCTTAAGCGGTGTTAGCTTGGAGGTCCTTTAGTCTAGCCACATTGCTTATAGTGTTCTTACTAAGGCACCTGAGGGTTTATATTTAACATCAAGTCATTTGTATGTAAACATTGCCTGACTGAGCAGCAGGATCTTACTTTCAGCTGCATCCTGTCCCAGTTTGTCCTTGGCCTGCAAACACAGCCCTGCCTTCCAAAGGAGAGTACACTGTTGCTCTCTAAAGCTAGACTCACCTCCCAAGGTACCAGCAGCGAATGGCCCATGTGCCAATGTCATGAACCTGCAGTTTTCCAGGACAGTAACTTTACTGTCAGTCCCAGCCTCCTTCCCTCTTTTGCTTAGGAGGCTTTCCCCACCCCCTCAAAATTACATTCTGAGTGCTTTTCATCCGACTTCTGGTCTTAGAGCCTTTAGAATAGATATGTTTTCATACCTTTTCCTGCAGTCATGAAGATGAAGAAGACTTTCTTTGAGATTGTTGCATCCATTTTACCCCATGAGACATGAGGCTTTAAGAGCAGCCTGACCACCTTGAAATCTGTAATGAATTTCCAAGAGTTAGCAACGCTGCTAGCAAGTACTGAAGTCCTCAGTGAACAAAGATGTGATGCAGCATAGTAAAAGAACAAGCAGAAAAAAATTTACCAGGAATAGACAGAGAGGTTATTCTTAATGAACATGCTTATGGGTATGCATTTAGCGATTATTGTTGGAGACGATATTGTTGGAGTGCTAAGAAATCTGTGTGTTCAGTTAAAATATCATTAGTAAGTGGCTGAGAGTAACACATCAATTTTATTCATAGATGTTACCAATGAGTGATGATTTTTTTCTCCTGGGGGGACCAGTACTTCTGAACTAGATATAAGCTCTGTCAGAACAATGCAATGCATGCTGGATATATTCTTCAAAACTGTGATTTGTTAATCAAAGTACAGGGGGCAGATCAAGTAGCATTGCTGTCACTGGGAAGTGGATTGGAAATGACAAACTTAGGACTGCTGGACCGATGTGTTTACAGTCCAGATACACTGGTTATTTTCACAAGGTACAGTGAGAAAGGGTACAGAAGAAGACTCTCTAGAGTTTGCTTTTACAATCAGATCAACAGTTACTGGCAAATGGGGCTTTTAAGTTAATGTTTGAAATTTTGACGATTTGGGCATACGGAAGGCACTGAATGATGAAGAATCCCAGGGCAGCCAGAAGTGTGATATTGTGGGTAATTTTCCCCCAGGTAAAGTGCCTGAGCTGTGTCAAATACAGCTGCATTCACACAGCTTGGAAACCCTCCTTCTGCTTCGGCAGAGCTGCTTTTGGCAGGAGCACAACCCCAGGCCAGAGCACTTCATGTAGAGCAGGAGATTGCCTGACTCCTCTACCGTTGCAGAAAGCCCAAATGCCTCCCAAATTCTGCAGCATATTGTAGGTTGGGAGAGCACCTTTTAGCACATGGCTCACTGCTGGCTCCCTGTTCTTTTGGGTGTAAAAGTATGGATTGTCTTTGTCTGAGCTATGGCAGAGGGCAACTGATTAAAAAGCAAGTATAAAATCATTTTCCCAGCAACCCTGAGGAGAAAAAGCCAAATTGCTGAAGGTCACATAAGTCATATATATCCCAAAGCTTTATCTCCTTAAGCTGAAGGAGAGCCTTCCATTTTCAGACACATGCATGTCTGAAAAAAAAAAGTTTAGCAATAGGAGCAGGCTATGTCTCCAATGCATGTAGGGGTTACTAGAATAACTTGATTAGTTGGCCACACATTGCTGTTAAAAGCCTGCTGTTAAATAACATAAGCTAAACAAAATGACATTAATCACTGCCTAACACGTGAGACTCCAGGCACATGGCCACCATACAGGAGATTTAACACGCCTACCTCATGAGCATTCCAGCACATGCCCAACACATCAGGTTCCTCACTGTCACAGGGACTGGCTTATTAAGAGGGGCTGGGGCCAGCCTCACCTGTAGCCAGCAGCTGTTTGTCAGCTGAGGCCAATCAAGAGATTATAAAAGTCCGGAGTGTCTTATTTAGAAAGAACTACTAAAGAGAGCAAGGGGGCTTGGGTGGCAGGCCTGGGATAGTGGCCTATGTTGCAGGTTGGGGGATGGTTCTTGTCGTCTGCTCAGCCTCTTTGGTCCAAGGAAATTCCTGTATTTTTGAAAAGTAAACTGAGCCCTGACAAATAGGTGCCTGATCCAGATTCTGGGCATGCTATTGATGCACCCTGTACTGGGCAAACAGTGCAGCAGCCAATACTAACCTGTATTTAATATGCAAAAATCTTAATATCATTCATTATGTTCTTCACACTTGGTCACGTTCCTCATGTATGTCCCACCTGGACTAAACTTGACCTCCATCATTCTTTTTGAATCTTGTGCCAAGCTATGAGTGCCAGCAATTGATTTGCTTTGTTTTTTCCGAACTCTTTCAGATCCCTTCCCCAGAAGTATTCGAAGATCTGATTAAATTTTCATTCCACACAAATGTATTTGAAAACAACATCGGCTATCTGAGATTCGATATGTTTGGAGACTGTGAACTTCTAACCCAGGTGTCCGACCTACTGGTAGAGCATGTTTGGAAGAAAATTGTTCTCACAGATGCATTAATCATAGACATGAGGTAAACCTTCGAATGGCAAATAACCAAAACTCTTTCAGAACAGCATTTTACTTGTAACAGTGCATTAGCTTTACATGGTTTACTGTCCTGTTTACAGGCTAACATTGCTGGGATTAAATGAGAAAAGGAAAACAGCCAAGGAAAACAATAACAGTCTGGAAGTATATCTCAAGACAAATTGTACCATCACTTGAGATGTTTAGAACTAAATAGGCAAATTTAGGGAATATGTTGCAGAACGCAATCCTGGATATCACATCTGTTTTCTTTCTCTGTTTTCTCTCTAATCTAACTCTGCATGTGCCTTGTATTAATTATATATATATATAGCTTAATTAAATCTCTTACTGCAGGCAATGGACAAGTGATTGAACAGTCAAAAGCCACTCATAAGGCTGTGTTACAATATCTAGTTTACCATATCTGCAGTGCTAAATTATCCTGGGCAATCAGCCCTGTACAGAATGACCCTTGTGCACAGAGCACAAAGTTGGCTTAAAGGTGTTATTGCCTCAAAGGTACTGTAGCACTCCTAGACCATGCTGCAGCAAGCTACAGCATGGTCTAGGAGTGGGCCCATAGGAGTGGGCATCATATGCCCGCTCTTAACTTAAGATTCTGTTGGACACTTCAGTATGTCAACAACGCTCCAAATTTTATGAGCCAGAAGATGTCATCCATTTGTTGCCAGCTATCAAAGCAGATCAATATCACAAGTATACATTTCCCATACAGTATTTAGGTAAGTCATTCCCCTGTTTTGGTGCAGAGCTAATGTTTGTGAGCCCAGAACATTACAAATATCAACTAAAGAAAAGAAGGCCTTTGTAAGAACTAATTTTTAATGTTAGAACCACTTGAGTCCATTGCCATCACGGGCCTTTCAATATTTGGTAATCTTCTAAATATTCTTCTGGGATTTGCAGCTTGTACAGGAAAAGATGAGCAGAAAGATGAGAGTAGAGAGCTATCTCACTATGTGAGCACAGAGCAGGCAGGTCAGCAACCAAAAAACCACATCCATAACTGAATTTGAATTCAGCAAAGGCACAACCATCTTCCAATAGCCTTGAGATAGGACTGTGTCTTTCCTCTTTCTTGCCCCAGTTTTCTTCAAGCTAAAAGTCCTATCAGGGCCAGGGGCAATGAAACAGCAAAGGATCATAGCTGAGCTACCAAATGGTGTTATTATAGTTCTTTTTTTGGGGTTGCTTTTTTATATATATATATTTAATGTATTTCCAGCCCTTTAAGTGCGCACAAGAGACCCAGTCTCTGAAGAGAACCCCAAACACTTTACCTCTTGAAATTCTCCCTAAACCAATCCTATGATTTTAAGGCAAGGCTGATAATTTCAATTTTGCATGGGATTAACCATAATGAATAATGTTTCTCATCTTACAAGTTTCCCTTCCTGGAACAGCTGGGCTAGTCATGAACTTCATATTTTGAAATTTTCAATTTTGCATGGGATTAACCATAATGCATAATGTCTCTCACCTTAATAGTTCCCTTTCCTGGAACAGCTGTGCCACTCGTGAACTTTGTATTTTTAACCTTCACAGCATTGAGAAGAGACACTGATAAACTAAACAGCTTCCCTAATGTCACCCATGAAGTCTGTAATGAAGAAGTACTTGCCTCTAAGACTTAAGCTAAAGCTCTAGCAACTGTTCGGTCATTATTACTAACTAAAGTTTCTGCAGTTTCACTGTCTGCAAGAGAGTCCCAGGAAGAGCTCTCCAGCATTACTCCAGCTGCCTGCTTGCCACTCGCTCCAGCCATGATGGCAGGAGCGGGAAACTGGGCTCTGCTGGCTCTAGCTGCCTCCTGAGCTGTGCAGCAGCGGCACAGCACCATCCGCAGCACACTGAAGAGGCTAATTTCAGTTCTAGCCAGTCATGGTGGGAATCCAGTATACAGCTCCCAAATGCTGCAGAATAAAGAGGTAGCTTTGCTCTTTGGGACAGAGGCCTCCTGGATTGTCTAATCCTTTTCTGGAGGTGAAAAAAACTTAGTTATGGACTGGGCTGAACAAACCTTATTTTCTAGCAGTTTTTTGCTGGAATGTCTGTGCCAGGCACTCCTAACATCACCTACAGGGCAGCGCTGTGTCTATCTCTGTCTAGTGAGCAAAGTACAAACATTTCCAGTGCTTTATCTGCTCTAGGATTAGTGAAAAGTGACAGACAAAACATAATTTGGTTTTCCATCATACGTATTCATAGCAGGGGTTCTCTGATGACACTTAGACTCCTCAGTGAATTTAATCTTCAGAGAGGGGAACAAAAATAAACTACAACCAAAGTTTTCAAACATGACTGTCCTAAATGAGGCAGCTAACACAATCTTTAGGCACAAAAAGAAATGGCCTAATCTTACAAGGTGCCAAACACCACATATTCTCATTGTGTGCAGCAGGAAATAAGAACACGACAGTTCTACAAATGTATGTTGCTTAAAATGGGATCTACATTTATATATTAGGGTTTAGGTATTTAGTCATGCTGCCTATGTCAGTAACAGCATGGGCTATTCAGAGTAGAAGAATAATAAGAACCTGATGCTTCTCTTCAGAGTAAGTGTCTTTGCTTACTTTCTGATTTTTTTTTCCAGATTGAATCAAGAATAAAAATAGACCATTCAGTTTTATGTTTGCTTTTGAAGTCAGTTGTGGGCAATAACAGACCAGGACTTTTAGATAAAATTTTGTTTCTCTGACAAATGTGCCAATGATGATAGGGGAGAATTAATGTAAATGTATCAAAATGTAGCCATAAGCCCTTTCAGTACTGGTGTTAAGTGATGATACTTGGAAGGGAGGTTTTCCATTGTTTCCTTAATATTTATAATTTGTGAAAAGGTACAATATTGGAGGCTCCACCACTTCCATAGCAATCCTATGCTCATACTTCTTTGACGAAGGACACCAAATTCTCTTGGACAAAGTTTACGACAGACCCAGTGACTCAGTAAAGGAAATATGGACCCAGCCACAGCTCAAAGGTAAAATGACAATTTCTTTTTAGAGTAGCTTTTCATTTCAGATGTCCCTCCTTGTGTATTTTGAAGTGAGCTGTTAGACACCTTAACTCATTTGGTGAAAGCGCCTGCCGTGATAGATGCAAGCTGTGCAGAGAATGTAAAAAAAAAAACCCAAATAAGTGCATTTCAGCCATGTTCCTCAATGCCTTCTGCAAATAACAATTTATTGCCCCCAGGAATGGCATATGTTTGACACGGAGGTTTGTAAACTGGTCCCCAAAAGGTACCTGAACACTGTGTACAGTGGTAGTGACTTGTTGCTTTTAAAATTTGCCAAAATTAAAAATAAATCCTGTGCTCCCTAGACCTCTAGTAATATCTTTTCCAATACTCACACATAGTTTTATACGTAGCTTCTCACTTCCTACCTGTGTAATCCACTATTTCGGTAGATGAAAACACCCTCAGTAGCCCAGTTTGTCCAGAGAATGCAAGAGAGAAAGAAAACCACTAAATCTTGCAAATCTGAGTGAGTTTGGATCATATGGCAATGTATCACCACCATCCCCTCACACATACCCCCCACACACACCCTGCCCTGCTGTTCAAGGAACTCGAAAGGATGCTCCAACATGCAGAAACAGAGCTGTTCACTGCTTATAAAGTGCAGTCAGAGTGCTAAGAAGCCTTAAACATTGGTTTTAATTCTTTCCCCCTTTAAAGCTAAGACAGTACGAAAAAAGGTGTCACAATGGTGTCTACATTTATTGGCTTGGAGCATGCTGAAATGGTTAAACTTTGTCACAGGCTGCAGGGTCCATCTATCTTCCCAGGCAGTCAGAGGTGGGCTGTACTAAGGGATATGATTACTATGGACACATTCCAGTTCCCATCAAAGAGAACAGGCAGACTCATATTAACTTCAAAGGAGCTGGATCTGGTCCTGTATTATATATAACTACTGTGAAAAGGGTCTTCTAATGGATATTATGTCTATAGTGAAATGAGAAGAGCAAAGATGGTGTGAAAATTAATTACCATGCTATTGGCCCCTCTTCTCACAGTTTAGTATGAGAATTATATGTCATACTGTAACTTACTTAAAGAGTGACATTTTTAGAGCAGTTTAGAGTAGTTTTCAAGTTATCGGGTCCCAGTTATGACACACTAGTCACTTTTTCAAAGGAACTAAGCTCTCAAAAAGTATCTAGCATGTTCAGATATATTGAAAATAAGGTGCAAAAAACCTCCTGCTCCTGTCAGCTGGTTTATGTAAGAAAATGAGATAACTTGGCTCAGATCCTAGTAATAAAGGGGTATTTGTTGAAGGGCTTGCAACAAAGGCCATGGAACAGCTTTCATTTATAGACTATAAAAAACCTGTGGGAAACCACTATAATTATAATTTCATAAAACGCTGCTTGCATAGTTTGCAGACCCAGCTTTGTGACAGCCATGTTCCTGGAGGAGGGATGAGAGTGAAACTGAAGATAAGGCTGGCTGGCTGAGCTT
>NW_009649187.1:4133870-4134989 GCF_000708025.1 Charadrius vociferus
GGAGCAGTGGAAAATATCACTTTCCTCACTTGCCTATCCCACTCCTCTGATGGGATCTAGAGCTCCTGTAAAAGTCAAAGCCACAGAAGAGCCAGCAGTAGTAACCATGAACTGGCCTCCCAGCTGGAGCTCATAACCAGAAACTGATGGCACAAAAGCACCACATAGGGTGACAGTGTAAAAAGTGCTTAATACCGTCATAGGTACAAAGTGAATTTCCAAACTTCTTTGGTTAATAGCAGGTGGGGAATGAAGTGTGTTGTATCATGGCTTCTCTTGCTCCATTATGCAAATAAATCTCTGAAAATGGATGCATTTTCTGATGCTTTTTGTCCTTTCCGGCAGGGGAGAGGTATGGCTCTCAGAAGGGGCTAATAATCCTCACCAGTGCTGTGACGGCTGGGGCTGCTGAAGAATTTGTGTACATAATGAAGAGACTGGGCAGAGCTCTCATCATTGGGGAACAGACCAGTGGTGGCTGCCATTCCCCACAGACACACCAAGTAGATGATACCAACTTCTACATCATCATCCCCACCTCCAGATCAGTCACCTCTGCAGAGAGCGCTTCTTGGGAAGGGAAAGGGGTCCCTCCTCACATGGAAACACCAGCTGACACAGCCCTCCTCAAAGCAAAGGAGATGCTCAGTGCTCACCTGCACAGCTCTAGATAGCCTAGTGGGGGAACGTGCCCCTGGAAAAAAGGTAGGCTGTAATCTTCAAAGGAGCCCAAGGGGCTTACACTCTCAGGAGCTGAACCAATAATGGGTTTGGGAACCCCGAGTAGGATTTAGCCATAGTTTAGGTAATTAATGCAAAATTGAGACCCTAGAAATCTCACAGCGTGTCTATGTGTATGTGCATATGTGCATAGGTGCATGTGAGGGGATGGGCAGGCTACAAGTGCTCCTTTTGTTATCTGTCTAGCTCAGTAAACCATGGGTTGTTTACTGCACAAGAGCCCAGTTCCAACAGGAGAAATTGCAAGGCCCTTCTGCTACCCAAAATAATTCGCAAGCGTGAGCAATGGTGCTGATCTGGGCAGCAGAAGTGGATTTGAGTTCTTATCAGCTGAGGAAGGCTTCACAATAGAGTCTCATTTTTTTGTGTGAGTTTTGT
>NW_009649187.1:4135044-4147417 GCF_000708025.1 Charadrius vociferus
CTTCATTTCAGTCTCTATGGTCAGCGGTTGGTTCCTTGTACACAGCTCAAAGCGACTCCCATTTCAACATGCTGATTTTTTTAGCCTGTTCTCTGGAACCCATCTCTTTCTGGGCATGGCTGAAGTGCGTGGATAATTCACTGGGGTTTCTGGATTCCTCTCCTGTGATCAAATGTAAATGTTAGTTGTTACAGTGTCTGTTTTTTAAGATTTAGCTCCAAATCACAGAGATTTCCTTTGGTCCCGTAGAAAATCCCACCTGTCGGTATTGAAGCCATGTGAACCACCTCAAAGCATTCATGCAAAGATAGAAAAGGCAACCCTGCTCCTTTGGAAATTATATACATTCCTATTTATACATATTAAAGGAGAATTAACAGTAGTTGGGAGAGTCCGTTTTCCAAAATGCAAGAGGTAAATGAAGTCTTTTCTCCATTTTATCATTTAGATGTACCAAAAATAACCATTCCTGGTCTGTCAGGGTTGCCCAGACTTTTGGTATTTCTTAGGTGCATGCCGGCTTCTCCCCTAGCATCTGGCAGAGGGATGGGGAATGAGCAGGAGAAAGGCAGCACATTGACTCTTTCAGCCAACAGAATCCAGGAAAAGAATCATAGGTTTTTACTTAAGGCTAAAACCAGATTGCTGTCTGCCCTACCCGGAAGACAAGAAGAAAGCAGAGAGGCATTTTTCACACCCTGCTAACAAGCTACTTATTAAGTACTAGTGTATTCCAGGGCAACTAACAGAGTTGTTGACATGAGCTTAACCAATGCACAACATTCCTTGTCTTTCTTGCAATTCTTATGTAACCATCTGTCTTTGTAATGATTTAGAAATACGTATAACTCAAGTCTAGATCTCAACATTTCTCATCCCTACAAAATGCCAGCTGTAAGGCAGTTAAGTTAGGAAAACGGTCCCCCCAGATTTACTCAGTTAGAGTCTATAGTAGTTACACATTGCCATTTGCTTGCTCATTTGTAAGTTACTGCTGTTGGGTTTTTTATAAATTGTGTTTAAACATCTGACTGCAGGGAATCTGTTTCAGTATTTACAGGAAAATAATTTTAACAACCAAATAGACTTTCCATCTTTTTTACTACTTGTTTGTCTTACCAACTACATTCAGTGTGATCGCTAAGCTGGACTCTCTTGAGTCATTTTGGCATTCTGATTTTTATGCACTAGTCAGTTGTTGAACTTCTCAGTGTTGTGGAAAATATTTAAATGAATTAAAACTCATACAGAATTTTGTGTAAAGTGATATACGTATGAAGAATATTAAAGATACTTAATATGGAAGAGACTGGAGTAGTCAATGAATGAGTAAACAACAGTAATGTATTTCTTCTAATGTCTTTTAAGCCTTTTTAATATCCAAATGATCCAGATATACTGCTTTGTTTTCCTAAACACAATCAGTTGTGCTGTCATGTACAAACAATAGTAGTTGTTAAACCCAACATTTAAAAACTTTAGCCATCCATTCAAGGGCCAAAAGCTACACCCTACGGGCACAAATAGCAAATAATTTCTTCCTGTAGTAATATGGTAAGTACTTACAAATAATAAATATGTCTAGAAATTGGAATCCAGTTGGGAAAACAATGAAGATGCATTTGCTGGTTAGTCCATTTGAAATCAATAGTGCTGTTAGTTCATTGAAGTAATCAGTTTCACTGTAAAATTAATGTGCAACCTTGGAAAACTTTATTAATTGACAAAATATTTACTGTTTCATAGGTCATCTACTGGCTAATTGTCATTGAAACTGTCAGGATTAGAAAATTATTTTTTCCTGTCTTCACAAACTGCTATGTCATATTTATTCCTATCTCATTGAGCGTAAAACCTGTACATGGTGTAGCCTAAATTGTGTTAGATATTGTACTTTTTGCTCAAGGTAGGGTCACAGGAAACATCTTGTTTGAAGACACTGGGAAGACTGGCCTTCTTATCTCAGAGCAGAGAGATGACAAGCAAGATTGATGAACTATATCTTATTCTATCTCACTTTAATACAGTGAAGTTGAAAAGGTGCAAATTCAGAACAGACAAAAAGGAAATACCTGTAAAGGCAGAGCCTGCAGGACTCACTGAGACAAGTGGCACTGAACCTAGTAAGATTGTACTGTTTAAAGGCACGAAGCGATTCTAAAATATCTGGAATTTTGACAGGTAACAGAACTTTCCCTGAAACCTAATTCTACACTTTCAGAATTAAAACTGATCTCTATCATTTATGTGGTCAAGAAGACTTTTTTTCTCCCCACAGCTACTTTCTATATGGATCTTCCACCTTATTCTGCAGTGTCAAGAAAGTCATAGATCCTGAGCTGTACGTCCCACTTTGCATGTACATTCCCCGGGTTTGACTCCACCTGGTATTTTTTATGTTTCTAGTGACCACTGAAACTGTCAGCTCAGACAAACAGAGCCTCTTATGAAAACCTAACCAAGCCACAGCACAGTGTAATTAACAGACCTTACAAAACTACAGACAGTAATTGCATAGAAAATTACACTGCATTGAAAGGTTTGAACATCACAAAATTACGACTGAAAATCAGTTATGGAAAATCCATGGTTTGTGGTTTAAATGAGAAAGTTAGACAGAAGTTTTCTTAGGGAGGGGTAAGCAATTTTGGAAGTGCCCTTCCACAACACATGCTGAAACTGCCACCCTTCTTTCTTCTGGTTCCAAAGCTGACACGGACATTCAACAGTTTACAGCACCGTTTCCTACTTGGAATGACTTCCTGAAGTTTCATTCTCATCATGTTCCTTTTAAAGGCAAGAGGAAAGGAGTTGGTGTATCAGGCCTCCTAGCAGTATGATCTTTCCCCTTTTAGCATTCCCAGAATTCTGACCAAGAAATGGCAGCCAGATTATTCTGTGTTGAGGTTTCTTTTCTACAAAATGATGCATTCTTGCTCTCTGGGGAGTGCTTCTAATGCAGGCTGTCCTGATCATACCACAAAAGCTGTCCTAGTGCAGTGATTTTCAAACCGTGGTCTGTAGACCAATGACAGCTCATAGACTGCATCAATTAGTGAAAAATTACCCCAAAAAGCAAGTAAATATATACTCTTCAAAAACCTGACTGAGGGCACTTTCGATGGAGGAACACATCTTCATTAGAAAAAGCTCAGGGGTCAATGAGTGAACAAATATCTTAATCTGGCGTTGCCTATCAGTAAACTCACAACCCACTGCAGAAACACAGCCTGAACAGCTGAGCGTGACAGCACCACGTTATGTCGCTTTTCACTGATCCAGAGACACATGTCACGCAAAGCAGTGGTTTGATCAAAACGACACAGGCAGCTGCTAGCAAAGACAGGAAAAGAACCAGTCAGCTGACCTCAAGTTTTCTCCTTCTCCCGTTGTAAAAACCAAAATCCTATATTTTTTTCTTCCAAGCATTTCTACTTGTAGAAAAGACACAGATCCCCGCTGTAAAGTCATAGGATCGCAGTGGGACTGAATGCAGTCCTTCATGAAATCCTTAAGTCCCTTCATTTCTTCACAACCCCCCTGCTCTAGTGGAGTGCCTTTCCTTCGCACCAATTTAAATGTTCAGACTTCTAGACACAAGGAAAAAAAGCTTCCAGCATGACTCAATTATAGGAAGTTTGTTTTTCTTTGTCTCGTTAGGTTTCCTTCTGCCTGGGCAATATTTGGTTCACTCAGCTTTAATATGAATATTTTTGTTTAAAGAAATAAAATCTGCAAAAATTTTGGATAAGCCCCCTGGTTTATGTAACCCAGCTTAGATGAGACACTCGGTTAAACTTGAGACACATAAAAGGCATTCTCTCTGCCTGCACGAGGGGCTTTACACGAGAGCTCGTTTTACACATAGGGGATCAAGTTCTGGTTCTGTTGGCATCTACGCTGTTTTGCTCTGATGTTAGCACAGGTGTAGCAGGCAACTAGATGTCATATTGGTCAGTTGTGTGTGTGTAAACAAGTCCGGTACAAGAGGTAATTTGTTCACTCGATTTTTATGCCACCTACAAAGGAGCAAGGGCAGTATCGCACACATTTGCCTGCCGTGTGATTTCCATGTGGCAAGAGGAATATCCCCAGTCTTTACATGCCAGGTCCAAACTGTGCTGCCCCTGCAGCTGGAGGAGTTGAGGACAATACCAGAAATAAAGCTGATTAAAAACCTCTCCTCTTCATTTTTGCATTTGGAATCAGCTCTGCTACTTCTCATGACTGGTTCTCTTGCCTTTCTGTGCACAGAAGGCAATGTATAAACATTGCTTGCCATCACAGTATGTGAGTTGCCGTGGCTGAGATATGCCCACAAAGAAACGGGGTAACAGTTCTTACCTTTCCACCCTCCCCCCTCCCAAGAAAACAACTTCATGACATAAAGGAAAGCCATCTCTCCCTGTAGCCTTGCTGCTTGCTTAAGCCTCATAGCATAAGCAGAGCGAGTAAGTTTGATTACTGGTGAGACCTCTAAGGATGTAGATCTAACTCACCATTGGAAGAAGTTTTGAGATTCAGCAGCTGTTTATCAGCGGCTGATTTGCCACACTTTCTCAAGATCACTGAGACCAACACAAAACCCATGAAAACATGTAACCCGTTAGATTCGGTACCGCTTCATTCTGATCTAAACGATGTGCCAGGTGTGGTGCACTGGAAAACAGGCCCTTGGAGCAGGGTAACATTGAAGCAATGTGCCAACATAGTACTGGGGAGCATTACACAGCTGGTTTTGTCTTCCTGAAGCTAAGTTCCTAACCATAAAACTGTTAAGAAAACATGGCATCTGTCAGTAAGTACAGAAGAGAACATTTTGCAGCAATGGTACCAAAAAATCTTTAGTCTTATTTATACTGGGCCAGGCTGATCTTAAAGTAATTGATGTAAATCAGGAGTAGCAACATGGAATTATTCTGGATTTGCACTGGAATAAATGAGATCACAATCTGGCCTAAACTACTAATGGGAACTATAACCCTAACCACATATGAAGGCAGTTACACCATGGAGTCCTTCATTACACTTTATGGACACTGACTTCACAGTAAACTGGCTGGCACCCAGATAAAACCAGATGGAGTGAAATTTGGCCCATTAAACCTTGCCATAAATATACTCCTTACACAGTAAATGTTATTGGACACAAAATAGAGATGGAAAGATTAGAAGGAAACCACATCATCTCCTACTCAATGCAAGGTTGTTCCCTGTGCTCCATGTTTCAAAGCTTTTGTTCATTTTGGTTTTAATGACTCCAGTGAAAGAGCTTCCACCACTGACCTTGGAAAGCTGTGTTTCAATCCAACCAGACCTCCAGTCTCAATTTATGTCTTCTGAACTGAAAGGCATAATGTAACAGTTTAATCACTTTATGTTTGGAAAATAAAGCTCGGGTGCACAGCCAGTGGTTGGCCTGTAATAAGTCAAATGTTTATGTTAATAGGGAACAGCCATGTATTAATGTTCAACAGCAATATATTGGGAAGAATACAGTCTCCTGACTTACAGAAATCTCCCAAGAGATGACAATGAGTGTAATGTGTTGATCCCAACTGACAGCCTAAGACTCTCAGGCTGTCTTTTATCACTCAAATGTGTTTACTTGTTGATAATTGCTAGGCATTATCAGCCTAGGCATCATCATGGGAACTCAAAGAAAACTTCTGTCCAGTGTGCAGCAGACAAACACTGGACTATATCATCATTATGGTGGAAAAAAATAAGGAGCATATTGCAATGTCCTTTACTCTTAGCTGAGAAATTAGTGGTTTCTGATAATTCTCTATCTGAAAGGGAATAATAGCAGACGAGGTTCAGAGGCCACAAAAACATCAGACAACCTGAAAAAATACTATATGAGAGAGATAAATGCTCGCTTGAACAACACATCATAAGCTGTCAAGGGCAAGCCCCTAAATGGATTTAAAAAGTAATGAGATGAGCTGCAGTAACAATAGGCAGGATTGTTGCTTCCCCTCCCCCCCTACGCAGAGCAGTACAAACTCATCTGCTTCTGAGACAAAGTAGAGCTCAAACCAAAGTAGGCAAGAAAAAAGTCTCATATGCACAGGCTGTAGAGAGAACTTGGCACTTTCTTTTAAAAAAACCTGGAATTGGACCATGTAGAAACCAGAGGATAGACAAGCTGGTCTAATGCAATGCGATTCCTGTATGCCTGTGTCATTTTGTAAAGGACATTCCTCTTCTCACGGTCATCAGAACAGAGCCTATCACCCACAAGTAAACTGTGCACATTCTATCTATCAGTAGCTCATAGTAACTCAGATACCCTAGTTTCTTTCTTTAGTATATCCAAAACCTGAAAACAACAGACCAAACTCTACCTCCATCAGATCTGTACACCTACTAAAGTCACACAGACCTCGCAAGGTCAGGGCAGAATTTGTGCTCCCTTTCTACACAATGACGTTGACAACAGGTCACATTTTGATACAGATCCAGGTTGATTTGGCTTTGTAAAAGATGTTTCAAAAGTAGCAGAACCTAGAACAGCATTCAGATATACTGATTTACACATCACATCCTCTTTGGCAGTCTACTGGTCAGTTGTTGATGATCACAAATCTCAGATAGACTCTTAACTTCAAGCCCCTTTCAAAGCCAAGGAGACAGCGAGATACAAGTTTTTTACTCAGACTCACAAATCTGATAAGAAAGTGGATTCAGCTAACATAAAGGAGTAAGAGTCCACCAAAGCTGCTAGAAACAGTAACTTCTTTTCTTTCAGCACAGAAGCTCTGCTTTTTTTAATGTTTAAAGAATCTTCATTCAATGAAGTGGTTGTTACTTCTGTATTTACATTGCACTGCACAGGCACCAGCAAATCAAATACAGGCAAAGAAAACTCTGTTTGCAAAACAATAACTTTGTTCCCAACTCTTTGCAAATTAATACTGCATGTGCGTTCATTTCACTATTTTATTTCCTTGAAAATAGATTGACAAGGGCTAGGTTGAGTTTTCAAAACTTACAACCCACTCAGACTCTTGTAAACATTTAATATTTTTTTTGCAAAGCATCTATTATAAATTATTGTAAACAGTGATTTCCTGTAAGAAATTTATATAAACTCAAAAAAGAAATGGATACAAGTGAATCACGTTCCCCTTCTTCACCCAACCTGCCCAGTCCCTTGGTGAGATCTGTCTGCACAGCTCTAATTATGAGAAGTCATGTGCCGGGATAAATGATGGCGTTCTCGGAAGTACTCGTGACAAATGGGACACGTTAGCTTCTCCTCTCGTCTCCTCTTGCACTGGGACTCAGTTGAGGAGTATTCTTTTTTGTGATGCGACCGCATGTGGAAAACTAAATCAGATGTCATGCGAAAGGACAGGTTGCATTTGGCACACCAGTTCTGGGCAGCCACTCCAAAGGACGTGAAGGTGGGGGGAAGAAGAGTCAAGGAAGAGGAGGAGGAGGAAGAAGTGGTAGTTGTGTTTTGTAACTGTCCTCCTGCTTGTTTGGGCCACGGTTCGGAGGTATATGGGAAAACATTGCTCCGAGTGATGCTTGTCTGCAGCATCTGAGCATTACACAAATCACTGACAAAGAACTTGGAGTTGAGAAGAGTGCTGCAGCACATGATGTCTGTGGTGGCAATGAAGCCGGACAGCTCCCCCAGGCTCTTTGCTGACTCACTCATGGGATGAGAAGAATTTATTGCCGCTCTTTCTGCTAGACACTTACTGGGTTTGCTGAAAGCACTCTTCTGTTCTCCTCGGGCTCTGGTGGGCCACACAAAGGAGAATGCGCTACCAGAGGAGTTCAGCAACACTTCCTTTGGTACCTGCTCTTTACCAAGTGGGACCGTGCCATCCTCCTGTTCTGACTCCTTCGGTTTCTCATTCCTCTGCTTCTCCTTCATCCTCCTGACCTCGGTGAAAGCGCTCTGCTTCTGCTCTAAAGCATCCTTCCTAGTTGACTGCCTCCCTGAACTAAGCTTCCAGAAAGAACCAGCCAATGCATGCTCTCCCCCAACCTCTTCCTTGCCCCCACAGTTATGTTCCTCACTCAGATTATTGGTTTTCTCCAACAACACTGTTTTCCTGCTTCTGTTGTTCTCAGCCTCTTCAGATTTTGCTCTCTTTTCTCCTGTGAGACCATGGGCGTCATCTTTACAAGCTGCCATTTTGACCTCTAGATCCCTTGCCAGGCTGTGGAAATTCGTGGTCTGCTCAGCTAAGTTGCTCTTTTCGGTCTTAGTGTCCTGAAAGTTTCTCCATAGCAGGGCACTCTTCTCTGGGACACATAGGAAGCGGACGTGGGAGAGATAGGAATGCTCGCATTTAAAGACTCGGCTACATTCTTGGCATCTCAACTCTGCAGAAACAGACAACAGATGATGAGTTTTGCAAAGTTACAATCACAGGCAGATCCCGACCCTGTCATTGACACAGACAAAAACCCAGAAATATTTCTTGTGTCATACAAGATTACACATGGTAAAGCTCACGCCAGTGCAGAATCAGGCCCCTTGCTGCTACAGAAAATGGTTCACCCATATTTGCCTTCATGTGCTACTTGCAGAAAAGCTTTCATTTAGTCTCTGCAGCCAAGTTTGAGTCATGCAAAGTGGCCAGTACACAATGGTCTAGATTAAAGCAGATGGACTTACGACAATTTGAAGCCTGAACCCAGATTTGGATCTACTTTTCCTAAGTAAGTCACTGGCTTTATGTTAAATTCTATATACCCAAGTAATAATGTGGTTTAGACCTGGACTCAAAGATTTTGGCATGAGCCTTTATTTTCTGCATAGGATACTCTGGAAGTTTAATACTTTTCACAATTCATCTGGTAATAATGCCTGAAGCCCTTACTCATGCTCATTTGGCAAACTGCTATATGCTTTAAGGTGCAGACACCTGTGGCACAGAAAATAACGTTTGAAATGAAACGATGCCAGTGATGAGCAGGAGGAATGGGGAAAATGCGTTGGCATGGAACTGTTTCTTTCTGGCCTTCGGATGTACTGCATCTCTGGTTTATTGGGATGATTGATTGCCTGTGAACAGACAGTACAGAATTCAGTGACCAAGACATGTGTGGCACATCTTAACCTTTGCAAACAGTATCTATGCTATGTTATTTCACAACAAGCAGCAGTTTTTCAATGCAAATGATGAATGATGCCAGACAGCACCTGAGGCCTGGGATACATAGGAAAGTTCATACGTTGGTTGGGTAGAACTACAAACCCCTAACTTGTAGGCTCAGCACAGCTTAGATCGCTTCCCAAACTACAGAAACTGAACTTTTAATAAGAAAATACAGCTGCTGATTTGGGTAGAACATTATTCCTGCTAGTTTAAAGTCTTGAGTCTAGATATAGTGTTTCTTGTGTAGATAACAATTTGGCCTGGTAAATTCATAGGGCTGACAGTGTGTGTCTACACAGAAGCTAACAGAACACGCTGAAATCAGTTAAAACAATTTAGTGGGTTCCTGCTATGATTTAACATCAATTTACAGGCACTGTACACTATCAAATTTACTGTACACTATAAATTTACCAACTCACACCTGTACCCAACCTACAGCTTTACTAACCAAACTGTATCAGCTGTGTTTAAATCAACGAAAGGGAATGTAGAGAGGGTTTTGTTCCAGTCTAACGAGGTCAAAGTTTGGAGTAAATGACAGTTAGAAACAACCTTGGCACAGACCTGACAGTCATTTACTTGGTCTCTCCATAATCTTGATTTTTGTTTTTTTTTTTTTTCAACAATTGCCAACTCAATTTCTTTTAGAGCAATAAATTTCTAGCAATATTTCCGAATGAAAAGCATGCCCTTCTCGTTGCTCCTACTATGTCCCCGCTAAATGGGCGGACTGTGCTGTATGCAGTACTGTTTGGGTTGTTATGTATTTTTTACAGCTCTGCTTATTTACAAGATTAAAGCCAAACTCTTGCCTATATCTGATTCCTCAATGAGCTACAAAGGCATATTTCCAACTGATATTTTAGGCTTTTAGGATTCCAAGGTAGGCAAGTGCATAGACATCCATTACACAGCTCAAAAATGTAAGCTTTAATCCCTAGTGCACCATCCTCTACAGGAAAGTAGCAATGAAAATGGCATTGGGAACTGTAAATTTGTTCTTGTTCTATGCCTCCAGCTCAATCCCCAAAGCAAAAGGTCTTCTCTTTTAGCTGACCAGCTAAGGATTTAGACAGGTTTTATTTCCTCTATTCCAAGATCACCACATACTAAAGAAGTTGCAGACCCACATCAGTCCTCAGTGACCCCTGCAGTGAACAATTTAGCACTTACCGTTCTGGGGACTCTGCGCTTTTATCTCATTGAAACCCAAGAGGCTGGAAAGCTCCTCATCATACCACACAAGCAGCTCCTCATTTTTGTTGATTTTCCTAGTAGACCGATAATATAACTGACTGTTTTCTAAGTAAGCTTCCAAGTTCTGCTCCTTGCTATTGGCAGCTGCTTGTACAAGTCTCATCCAAGGCAGTCCTGTGGGACTGTGCACAGCCGTAACATCTACCTGTGAGACAGGACATAAAAAGAGAAGTTTCAGGTCTTGGGGCCCAAAATAGATTTCCATCAAAATCAAGAACAAAGCCTGTTTTCTGCCTCACACAGAGCCAGTATGCCAAAGCTGTGAGCCCAGTTCATACACCAGTGTCACCAAATCCAAAGTCATCACCGGGAGAAGGCTTCCCCAGCGTGAGTGCTGAGAGCTCTGGGAATACAGCTGCGTGGGAGGGAGAAGGAGACACCGCTGTTCACATGCAGCCTCTTGTGGCAATGCCAGGGATGGTGTATTGGCCAATCTCCAGCCCACTCACGGCAAGGATGAGGTCCTCTGTCTGATGCAGGTTGTCCCATGGGACTATGTCAGATGTGGATCACAGGGGTACAGAAGGTGTGCTTCTCCGTAAGCAGCGGTCTCAGTCCCATAGGAAAATGGGGTATGAGCCAGGAGTGCTGTGGCCCGCAGGGTATGAGATGTGCAGACCCCTGGATCAGTGCGGTGTGAGCCCAGAAATAAACACACACTCTGGGCAGTCACATGTGGGGTTTATCACTGACATAAGCGGTTATGGTTTGGGAGGTGTAAAAATAATCTTGGGTTTTGGATTCAACACCCCAACATCTGCATATATAACTGTTTGGTTAGATGACATAAAAATTAGATTTTAATAAATACAACTAAGAAGCACTCATATGATCTCTTTCCTTTGTCAGAAATAAAATGATACATGCCTATTCCTGCCTTTGATAAATCAATTAAATTCATTTCCAGGTATCTAAACAGATAAAAACTCATCAGATTAATATTTTTCATTAAATTATTTCTAAGAGTAGCGAGGTGTTGGTTTACCTTCAGTATGTGTACACTCAGCAATACCAAACAGATTAAGTTAAAAAATGTTGCTTAGGTGGCGAGGTCAGGCACTCAGAAGTTAGAAAAATAATATTAAGTCTACTGCTCAAATTAAATTTCCCTTCTGTGTGTATATTACAGCATAGTCCTCAGTCACATCTACTTCTTTCTCCACAGGACTCCTGAGCCATTTAGTCACAGGTTGACCATGCTCTGGAAATAATATAACTATAAAACATTTGGCTTTGTCTGCCTCATTCAGTGTGTGGCTCCCATCTTAATTACTTTATTGCATTCGCTTTGAATAGGGAATAATTTACTTATTTATAGGTTTTTCCTTGCTGTTTACCACAGCAAATCTATGTCCTCTGCAGCATTTGAAAGACGGGGAAGATTTTTGTAGCTTGGAGGCTGAAACGCAGGGCGATCAAGGGCAACATTTACACGCATAAAAAGCCTCAACTAATTTTTGAAGCACTAAGTCATTGTGTAGAAAGGAAGAAGTTTGGAAATGAAAAATGTCTAATGACAAGTGTGATCTAAATCTCACCCCAAGCAATGTATAGCTCTTTGTTTTCTACTAATTGCAGGGCAGCCATTCACTTCTGTTTGGTACCAGAAACAGTATTTTGGCTATTTCTTTCTCTGTTTTTAACTCTCTCTGACTATTACCTACCATGAAAAACATGATCCCATTAGTAGCTTAAATACAAGAATGAAACATTAAGGGGCCATTAGGATAAGAGTTAATTAGTATAAAGCAGAAAATAAATCAGCATGCCCTGTAACTGGTTCTCTCTAAACGCCATGGTAATTAACAATGATTGAGAAATACAAAAATCTGACAGCGACACAAGCACACCGACCCACACACAGTGGTTGTAACTAATAGCTATGACAGAGGCTGTCATTTATTAGTTTCTGTGTTTCAGAAATACTGAGCATCCACCCGGTGCTCTAAGCAAAGTCAAAGGGAACACAGCTCCTCCAGGAACCA
>NW_009649187.1:4147457-4150019 GCF_000708025.1 Charadrius vociferus
GACCATAAGATCTGGGTGCTGTCAACTAGAAGCATGCACCAGCGTTAGTTTTTCCAAACCCTGCAAGTCCACACTCTTCAGGAGATGGCAATCCCTCAGATTAATCCTTTGTGCCCATATATATGAGGTAAAGGCTTCACAGCCCAACTGGCTCAATCACAGCTGGGCTCGGGGGGCAATCTGGCTTCCGTGATAGAAGCTGGAGGAGAAGGGAGAGTATAAGACTCTCCCTTGGAACCCACAAGAAGCTGTAAGGGGCAGAGGAACTCAGTGGGACAGACACCTTTGTAAGGGGCCACTTTGCTTTGATGGGGTAAATGATTGGCTGGAAAGAACCACCTGTGCCAATGGTTGCCAAAGCATTTTCTCTGCCCAAATGTACAAATTGGCCCAAGGAGCTCAAATTGGGGTCTACAAGTGGATGACAGAAAATACACAGAGCTCCCTTTTGGACTAAACATAAAAGCCCAAGAAACCCTTGTTAGAAATAATATTCCCCAAAGTGTTGCAGGAGCGCTGCTGAGCTATGATGAATATGAACCTCAGCTGCAAAGAATCCACCTTGCCAAGTTATTCCCGCATGTATTCTGTTTATACCGTAGCCAGCATATCAAAATGCATTTCTTGTTTGCACCTCAGTGCTATGATAAGAACATAGTATCATGATTGAATCATTAATTAATTGTCTACACACAGAGTTAGGAGCTTAACAATAGTTCCTGATTTCTGGAAGGTTTACTTTTAATTATGAGTAGCTAACAGGATATGGGACCACCGATTGCATCTGAAACAGCTACTTGCACAGCATTTGATGTATTTACTGCCAAAAGACAGAGATCTGAGCCAACTCAGGCATCCAGTTTCATGGCTGCATAACAATTACTTAGCTCAAATGTAGCAAAACACTAAAGCCGTCCCTCTGGAGGGCTCTTCCAATGTAGAAACCCTTTGAGGCTCTTTCTTGATTCTACAGTCATTCCAAAACTCCCAAGAGAAATACAGAAATATTCCATAAATAAAGCCTTGTTTCAGGAGGGATCTTTCTCCAAAGAGCTTGTGGTTCTTCTGGAGTACTAATAACGCTGTCCAAGCAAGCAAACTGGTGCCAGAGACTCAAACAAATGGTCAGGAAAACCCTGAAGCCTCTTCTTCTCTTTCTTAATTTGTTTAAAGCAAAAGTGTCAGACAGGTATCTCCCAATACTGCAGCTGCATCTTCCATATTACACGTACTCCCTGGGATTTCTCTCCTCCAGAGCACAGAAATCTTACGAGAACCTGGCTCTCTCCCAGATCCATCCATGCCATAACATTCGGGAAACTTGCTTGCCTCACATTGTAAAACACTACCTCCTTGTCTTCGTCTAGACCAATGGTGACCGAAATGCACTCCAAGACCCAGAAAGCCAACGTAAGAGGCCAGCATGAGAAATATGCATTGTCCAAATGAAAATGTTATGATAAATAGTGGCTAAGGAACAAAAAAAATTGAGAACTAGAGCTAGAGAGTTAACACTCCACCACAGCCCTGGGGTTTCTGACTTTCCTTACATGACAGTTCCTTTTGTTTCACATACATATCTGTGTGGCAACTCTACAGTGATTGAAAAGTGCAGCTGTGACACAGACATATCTAAGGTAACTTTAGGAGGTCCATGTATTCATAGCAATAAGATGTGGCTGCCTGATGATTGTGTGGACTACTTGCCTGACTGATATCCTCTACAGTTCATACAGCCTGGGCTGGGATCACTGCCATTGTGATTTTACTTTCGTGGATAACTGAGCAAACTGGGTTAACGCTGCTCAGATCTGTCAATAAATGCTGCAAATGTACCACCGGCATGAATCAGTGCAATGCTACAGTCTTCCCTCTCTGCTCTCACAGGGCTGTCACACCTCCTGACAAGCCTCCTTCGTCCTTTGTAAGGACGAAACCTGAGCGTGAAGTTTCTAAACTATTTGTCCCTCTTTCCTCCTGTTCCCGGTCAGTGCTGAAGCAGGTCATCAATCATCAGCATAGAAGTGAGACTTGGTATTCTTACTGCAAAGGGAACAGTTTTCACTGAGGTCCCTCCAGCCTACGGCTCATAAATCAGAAATGCACTGGCTACTTCTCCCCTTTAAACCAGAAACACACTGGCTACTTCTCCCCTTTGAAGGAGCTGTTGGTTGTGCTGAACAAAACAAAAACCTACCCCTTGGCAAAGTTACCTTCTCAGGGATGGCGTAACCCTTTTTGGTACAACTAACATTAAACGCTGCTTTCTCCTACCTTAAATACATAGTGGATGTTCCGCCTATCAGAACACTTGAGAGCAATAAAAGCTACAGTGTCCAGCAGGGTGTTCTGGAGCATGCATGGTCCAAAAACAACTTCTTTGGGAATGTCTTGTGTGGTATGAACAGTAGCCAATATGTCCGGAAAATGGTGATGCAAAAGTTTGTTGTCGCTTGTCCAAAGGAATTTAGGCAAAGATGTAAGTTCCATCATCAACCTGTAAAATAAACAAGAAATCGCATTTGGAATAGAGATGGAAATGGAAAGGGGCATCACTACTTG
>NW_009649187.1:4150067-4163221 GCF_000708025.1 Charadrius vociferus
TACAGAGTTTACAGCTTTATTAACATTCAGTTCAGAAAGAGAAAAATAACTTCGCACGAAACCAAAATCTTAGGTTTGTAAACAAGTGAGTTACTCTTTTCTGGAATAGGCAGACACTCCAAGAGTTCAACTCCTCCTACACTGCTACCCTCCACAGCCAGGAACAAGAAGCTTTGGGAACAGTAAGCAAAATTTTCAGTGAGTGGAATTCAGCATATTCTTGTTCAGCAGATTCTCAGATATCCTTCTTATTTAATATTAATAGTTTGTAGAAGTGTGAAGAAAGGTAGAGAAGGAGAACAATAAAACAAAAAAAAGCAAGTACTTTTCGAAACGCATTTTGTAAAAGCTGTGCTTTTTGATTTGGGAATGCAACAGGAGTCTCGTTTCTGCTTAAGCCAGTACAAAATCAGGAATAACCCGAGTCCCGAGTCTATCCAACATGAATGCACAAAATCTGTGGAGACTGACAAAAAGATTATTTTCATCCTCTTTTCAAAATATATGTGAGATCTTACTTATCTGCTGTTGTTGGGAAAAACAAATCAGATTATGACTCTTTGCATAGTGATACTCTGAGCATAATGTTAGCAGAGAATGCTGTCTTCAGAGCATGAATCTTCCTGCCCTGAATGTAGAATATTACACTTTTCAGAGCAGAGATGATTTCTGCAATGTGAGCCACAATCTGAGAGCTCTGTACGCAGTGAGGAGGCAGGTTTGACTTATTTGTCATTCTAAGCTTCTGTAGGTTTTTAATAAAGATATTGCCATCTCCAGCTCCCAGCTGGAGGTCATGGAAAAACCCTCATTTATGCCATCAAGAGCTGGATCAGGTCCATTAGGCAGCGAAAATTAAAGAGAACAGCAACAACCCCTGAAGAGGCCTTAACTTAATAAATACTGAGATAGAAGGGCTGAAGATCCAGTCTAATCTTTCTCGCTCTCCGCCAACAGAATTGATTTGTTACTCTCTGACTCGTGACTTAAACTAAAGTGATATAAAGTGCTCAGGAGAGCTGCATTGATTTAACTAAATCAATTTATAAATCAGTACAATTAATTCAGTATAATTTCTTCCTGGTAGGCAAGGTCTAAGGCCCTACCCTGAAAATTTTAAAATACATGGTTACATATGCAGTAAGTAGTAAACATCTGAAGGATGGAGGCCTAAACCAGACCACCAAGGCAAAGAGTGGGACATAAAAGGTTAAAAAAAGGTGGGATGGCTTTCCAGAGATTAGTTGCTAAGAGAAGAATAGACTGGGTTTTGGCTTTCTGTTAGTGATGAGTTTCATTGCCTGATTTCTCAAAAATAACCTATAAGTTACCATTGGTGTGAGAATAGAATGATGGGATCTATGTGTACATTTTTACAATATGTAGAATCTACCTAAATAAATGCAACGTATTCATACGTATGTTTGTGTTTCCATTTAAACTATACCCATTTGTTAATAAATGAAAACAGTCAAGCCATATTTATTTTAAATAATCCCAAAAATAAAAGTTCCAAACCATTCAGGTTGCCCAGAGAAGCTGTGGCTGCCCCATCCCTGGAGGTGTTCAAGGCCAGGCTGGATGGGGCTTTGACTAACCTGGTCTAGTGGGAGGTGTCCCTGCCCATGGCAGGGGGGGTGGTACTAGGGGATCTTCAAAGTATTTTCCAACCTAAAACATTCTATAATTCTATGAATCAGAAAATAAATTTGAGATCTAAAATGATTAAAAGCCTTTCTAAATAAGAAAAAGTTTAGAAATACATTATAACCTGAGCCAGTTCCTTTTCTAAAAAATTCACATTCAGGAAATTCCTAATCTCTTCTGACATTATTCTACTTATTCACTTGCCTAGAAGGCAACTCCTCTACGATTTCCCTGTCTGTGAAATTCATCTGAATTTCTCCATGTAAACTAAGAGAGCTGTGCCTTGGCACACTGCTGTCATTCCAGAGGAAATGGAAATCTAGGACCCTTAAAGCTGAGTTTTCCATGGGGATGGATGCTGGATTTGAGCACACAAGCTTCTCCTAGGAAGAGGTGGGAGTGCTACCTGTGTGCAGTCAGTCTCTTCCTCCAGAACTCTCAGCCCAAGCACAGAAACGAGGGTCTGGAGAAGCTACACTCCCTTCCAGCTAGCTACTGCTGCCTGCTACTTTCCTGTATTTCAGCAGCTTTTCAAAGAGGTACCATAAACCCAACCCTAACAAGAACCATTTCTCCAAAGGCTGAAAACGTGTGCATACCAAGAAAAAGAGTAGGAATTATGTGTAACAGCACCACCTAGTGATTTCTGCCATAATACACGTCCCAAAGAAAGATTCACAAAGAGGCAGGACACGCTTTAGCACTCTTGCCCTGCTCTGGCTTTGTTCCCTGCAAGACACATCTGCAACCATCAGCTCCCAGAGCCCACCAGCAGCTCACCCCTCCCACCCGGGCAGCTCTTCTGAGCTCCTTGGTGAAAGCATCAACAGTTCCCAGCAATGCGTGTGCTGCTTGCTGCGCTGCCTACTCCCCTGCCCCAAATCCTGAATGCAGAAGGGCCTCCACACACCCAAAGGGAAGGGCAGGAATTAATTACTCCCCTGGCCATAGGAGTCCCTGCCTGTACGCGCTGTCCCGCAGCCTGCCTGTGGGCTAATCCTCCTGCCTGAGGAGAGGAAGGGAAGCCAGCGCTCCTCATTAGAAGTGCTGCCTTATGGCAAAGCTGTCTGGCCATGGGGCAAATAAATCAATATTTATTCTCCAGCGAATAAATCAATATGCGCACATCTTCAGTTCCATTCAAGTCACATAGATTGATGGGATATGGGCAATGTAGGTTAATAAGGAATATCAGATATTTTCTACCAGATCTTTCCTCTATCCAATCTCAAGCATCCCTCAAAGTCAATATGCCATTATGGTTTGCTTGTTTCTAAGTGGCTTGTGAATTAGTCAAAGACCTGTGATTGGAAAAAAAATCCCCCAAACCTACAGGCCAAATGCCAAAGTCTCAAAGTTCTGCCTTGGCAGCTGTGGTTGCATTCAACTCTTGCACGGAAGGGTTAACTTTGTGAAAAGTTATGGAAAGGATGTACTGTGTGTACACAGAAAACGGGCTTGTTACGGTCAGTCTTGCGCCTGAAGCTTTCAGCATGGGCAGATCAATCTCTTCAAACAATTTGTCGAATGCACCATCTAGTGTAACATCTCAGTATAACACAGTGTCCCATGACGGCAGCAGCGACGGCAGGCCATCTCCTGGGTGTTATTAGCCTGTTCATCATCACCGCTTCTGAGCACCCTGTGAGGCATGAATCACTACTCTCCATGAGTGGGTCGTTCTCTCTGCCACTCTCTGCGCAAACAGGAGGTTAGGTATCTCCAAAGGGCTTAGGTGCCTCCAAAGCTACTGGTTTTTATAGGGTTTAGTCAGGGTTATGTCAGGGAGGAAGTGTATTTGAAATTTACAGCGTTCTCTTTTTGAAACAGAGAAGGTAGGCTGAAGATGTGCTGCTGGTACTCGGAGTGGAGAGTGGTGATACTCTGCAACATCTTTAGAAGGAAAAGAATGAATCTGTCTTCTCCAGTCTCCAAACAGCACGAGAAAGCTCTTCCCTCTGCATGGATGAGCTTTCTGCTTGTGTTACAGAGGGAAGTTCATCAGCTGAGGGGTGACAGTGAGCACACACGACTGTACTGCTTTCAAAAATGAGCTGCTACCTCTGCAAAGGGATATGCTGCGTCCTGCGGGCTGTCCCACCTGCGCCAGCACTAGCTGCAAGGTCTCCACTGCAAAGTGCAGATTCATCCACAGGACAGCACTCACACAAGTCTTGCCTCCTGCACAGGTGAGGGGTGGGGGAGGTTCTCTGGTAGCTGCAGCCCTTATCTTGGAGAACTGAAATACTGACCTCCTTGAAAGTAAAGACTGATTCTTGAAACGTGACTAGAGAGAAGAGAGAGAAATTGATCTGATTTACTCTCTGAAAGCTCTGGTGAAGCAAAGAAAACACAACAGAGGAGCTGAAGGGAGATAAAAGGATCGCAGACAACACGAGTAAGAGGTGAAGGGGAGCTAAGTATCTATACAAGCTTTACAGGCATCACTGAAATATTCTGGCTGCATTGTGCAGCTCAGCAGCTGCACCATAAAAGAGGGTACACATACACACAGAGGCAGACAACCTAGGCAATGTATTTCTACATTGCAGACTTTTTAAAATCACATTTTAATGGTTGTTTCTGTTAAAGAAACTTATCGGGCTGCGTGGCACTTTTTAAGAAGGTTCACTAACATAGATTTTACATTTGTCCCATGAGTTTGAGGATGGTAGTGTCTGGAAAATGCACATGGGGGTGCCTTTTCAGCAAAGCTCAGGGAAGTTCTGGAGTATCCCAAGCCTAAATCCACCCTGTGCTCTTCCCCTAGCAAGTCCGGTAAAATACTCATTGACACTTTACAGGAGTAAATCTCAACAGGGTACAGGCACGCGATTGCACAGCGCCCTGATCAGCTGTGCTCTTTTCAGTCCCGCCACCACTCCCTGCGAACCCAGAGACAGCCGAGGAACGGCTGCGTGAAAGGTCAGGGCCAACTGCTGTCTGAAGGGCGTCTGCTGGATCCTCCCCGGGGGTCAGCAGGTGTGTGAGTACACTACGGCAGCACGCCGTGCAGAAGGGTCGCTGCGCAACAGCCAATGCAACCTCAGAGCTTTATAGCACCGGCAGATAGCTTAGCATCGCTAGAACACAGCAGCACCGCCTGCAGCGCTTCAAATAGATGACAGAAATGAGCTGGAACATGGTAAGATGAAATGTAGGTGGGCCAGGATATAAATCTGAAATACCTCTCAATTTTGATGGAAGTTTGGTTTGATTCTAGACTAACCTCTACATGGTTTTATTTTGGTTATACTCTAAAGCCAAAACTTCAGCCACAACCACGAATGATTCTTTTCTGCAAAACTGTCCTTAATTTTCAGGAACCTCAGACTTGAACCTGCATGGGAATTCTACACCAACCCATGAAGGCAGTACTTGAGCTCTTGTTTAATTCTAAATCCAGTCTCAGTGCAAATCTCATGTCTTTGCCAACAGTCTTCATAGTCTAAGGAAAGTCATACTTATTAAGAATCTACAGACTCACAATGAGAAATGGAGAAGGTATACCAGGATGTCTGGCATTTTCCTTCAACAGCATGAAGTAGGTAACTTGCTCACATTCTTCTTAGGGAGTAAAGGACAGAGAAAATGATCATAACAGAGAATTCTCCAAGACTTCACCTAACCAATTACTCTTGTCTTTATGTTATTGATTTCCACACTTCGGCTACCTCTTTTAAGGAGCAATAGTTCTGCTGTACTCTCATATCATAGAGATTCGCTAGCTGTCCTACATCTGACTAATTCACTCCTTTTCTACTATACAGCAAAGTTTACAGAATTCTGTCCTAAGCCTCTTTGTGAAGGTCATCTCTTCAGCTCTGTATCATGCAGGCAATGATATGCTTGCCTCAAACTTCCAGTGCTGGGAGTGCCATTGCCTTCTAGAGACATGATCCCCCTCGTGTAACATAATCCTGCTGTTCTCGCTCATGTTCTGCATAAGCAGTTGCTATCCCTCTGGGCTCACCCCCCCTCATGCCTCTGAAAGGGTGAAATAAAATGAATATTTATAGTGCTTTAGTAGCGCATTAGAATCAGATCACCTGTTAGACGATGGGGACTCTCCATATTCTATCTGTCACAGATGCGAATTCTTCATATGGATGAGTTTAGGGACTTGCTGTTTAATGGACTCTTCATCCCCCAGAGAGTATCTGATACACATATACCATGTCTGTGAGTGATGGATTTTGCATCTTGATTTCTGAGAAGTGTGACAGATCTGTCAAACAAGTACCTATGGGCAGGCAACTCCCTATGGATTATGCAATTGTGGATGTTCCATCAAAAAGCACATGAAATAGATGGTGCTCCCAGCAACTGCTCCCAGACTGCTTGCTTCCAGAAGCAGCACACAAATTGTTAGTCATCTTTTGGTTTCCTGAATGCTAGTCCAAGCTGGAAGCCTGCAGGTAGCCTTCTCCTCCTCTCTCCCCATTTCCAAGCACTTACATATTGCATAACATCCCATTAACTAACTGGGGTTACAGCTTCTGCCTTCCCGAAAAATTTTTACGTAGCTCCTTTACCTCGTGAGAAAAATATATTTCTAGAGAGGGGAAGTGAGAGAAGGGCATAGGATCAGTTCTGTGCTAATTTTCAGATCAGTGACTTTCTACTACATGGCCTTCAGGTGTCACTGCAAGCTCTTCTAAGAAATATCTGGAAATGCCCAAATGTAGAAAGACCACTTTGAGCAAGGACTCCAGTCTCCTATTTTCATAGGATTTGGCCCGATTCTCCTTGTCACAGTAACAATGTTGAACTGTGGTGTCACTTGGCATTTCTTGGTGGTCATAAAAGCACTGGTAGCCTTGCTTTATATAATGAACGACTTTGCAAATGTGAAGGAAACAAATGAATCACCTTTGCAAGAGGGGAAACTTTTCAGGCAGAACTTAATTTGCTAGTTCAGCTCTTCACAATCATAAATGGAAGGGGATAATAAAAATTGTTTCTCTCCAATTAATTTGATTTTTAAAAAAATCAGTAGCTTCTTCTATTTCACCTTTACTGTGGATTAATTTGCATATAGTGAGATCACTTTCAAAGCAAATTCCCTAGTTGGAAAAAAAAACAGCACAGAAGTTACTCTTAAAACCTAATGGAAGTATTTGATCCTGGAAAGCATCATCCCTCAGTCTCCCCAACCATTTTAACATCCACCCCAGACTTTCTCCAGAGCAGGGACTAACATAAACAGGATAGCTCTGCATCTGTCAGGTCAACGTAACTGAAAGAAAAAAAATAATAATTAAATACTGGAACCATCATTTCCTTCATCTTTTAACTTACTCCTCTCTACTTAAAAGTGTGACAGAGTTTTCCCTGAAGCGCATAACCTGTGACTTCGTGCCAATGCACTCCTGTGGCCGCTGCCAAAACTGCCTTTGATTTCAATAGGAGATCTGTCGGTCTGAGGAATCCATGATCAGGCATGTAGTGTCATGCACAATAAACTACAGATATTAAAGCAATTGAGCTGATGCAGACAGAGTGCTTCTGTCTGCAGCATTTATTATTCTCTGTTGTTATAAGGAACTGAGGATTCTTAACACATGAAGGGAATTCCAAGGGAATCAGAGACAGAAAAGTGAGAAAGTCTACTTCTTGGGTTTTATACATTTGCTTTCTTTCTGTGCAAGCTTTTCTTCTCTTTTTATTCAAGTTGTGAACTGCAAAGAAGAAGAATCAAAACCAAAACTGAATGAAACTGGCAGGAAATCAAAGAAAATAATGGAGAACTCTTGTTTTAAAAGATAAAATAAGTAATTCTGGGACCCAAAAAATAAATCCTGAAAGAAACTGCAACCTGTTTCCTAAATCTATTAAGTTACAAGATGAGAAAGTCCTTTCAAAGCATGAGAAGTCTACACAAGCTGTTTTTTTTTCTCTCAGTGCCACTGCATGATAGGGCTTCTGTGCTCCAGCTTGGGCACAGGTCTGGGAGATGTTTCCTTTTGAGCATGAAGTGATTCCTTCATACCTTTACTGCTGAAAATCCCATGTACATGAAGAAAATTGTACCAGTGTACATGGAGAGGACAGGCAGCTGTAGCTATGTGCCACCATTCCCAGCCTGTTTGGGATGAACAAAGCCAGCTGTGGGTTTGCTGCCCCTCAGACAGCCATTATATCCCAAGCAGAGTATACAAAAGTCTTGGATTACCTTGGAAAGAAAGGAGTTGCTGTTGATTTTAAGAAAGCAAGTCATGTGTGACTTATTTACAAGTCTCAAGTTTAGCAACCTGTCCATCTTTGAGAAGCAGCCCATAGACAATATTCCTTGAGTTTCTGAGCTCTGACTATGGTCTTTCATCCTCCCATTTTCACTGGTGGCAAATTTGGATCCCAGCAATGATTCTTCGTAGAAGCAAGGGGACAGCTAATCCAAAGATAGCCCTTTCCTGCCAGTGAGCCACTTTCCACGACAGTGCGGTAGGAACAGCCCAATTAGCACTGATAAAGTAACTGAGATCATGACAACAAAACCTGTGGAGACTGGAATATTTTTTGTTGTCCGGGGCTACAACTGGGGCATACTATATCTCTATTCTCAGTTCCTCATGGCCCTTGATGTACGGCTGCTCTTGATGTACGGCTGCTCTGAACACATCCCCTGTACTCCTGGGATGACTCGGCCCCTGCAGCTTGCCTGAGCTAAGCATCTGAGATTAAGCAGAAGGAAATAAACCAGAAGGAGAAAGAAATACACAAATGCACCAAGGAGGAATTCACTGACTGCAGAGGTGAACTGAATCCAAAGGAAGGCCATGAAGATGATCAGAGGGCTGGAGCACCTCTCCTATGAAGACAGGCTGGGAGAATCAGGGTTCTTCAGCCTCAAGAAGAGAAGGCGCAAGGGACACCTTACAGCAGCTTTCCAGTAGCTGAAGGGAGCCTACAAGAAAGCTGGAGAGGGACTTTTTGCAAAGGCATGTAGTGATAGGATGAGGGGTAATGGCATCAAACTAGAAGAGGGTAGATTTAGATTAGATATTAGGAAGGAATTTTTTCACTATGAGGGATGTGAGGCACTGGAACAGGTTGCCCAGGGAAGGTGTCACATCACTGGAGTTGTTCGAGGCCAGGCTGGATGGGGCTTTGAGCAACCTGGTCTAGTGGGAGTTGTCCCTGTCCATGGCAGGGGGGTTGGAACTAGATGATCTTTAAGGTCCCTTCCACCCTAAACCTTTCTATGATTCTATGAATAAAATTGGGACTGATCCATGCAAATGGTTTTCCCTTGGCATTCCAGGCATCCCCAGCTGGGAGATGTATTTCCCAGTATTTCTTTCATCATACCTTCCTGTACAGCAGCTGCACAACTCTAGCCTGACAAGTCCCTAAAAACGGTCAGTAGGAACAGGGAAACTCACTGCCTCGCATCCCCTGAAAAGATCATAAGGCAGCTCAGAGTGAAGAGCCTGGTGTCTACTTTGACCTTCCAGAAACTGGCCCCTTCTGGAGTGTGAGTTCAATCTGGAAGTGTTATTGTGAATCAGAGACCTCCAAGCTTACGGGGTGCTCACAATTTGGTTGTTATATCGTCATATCTTCAGGGGGCAGTTCTCCAATTCTTACTATATCAAGGCTTTGTGGTCTTGAGACTGTCCCTCATCACCTGAAATCTACAGTACATGCAATGTAAGCTGACAGCTCTTGATGAACCATCATTATATCTTGGCTGGATACCCAGCCTACTGAATCATGAAGCTGCCAAATCTTTTTATGATGAACAATCTCTCAAACTTCAGTGGGAATAATGAAGAAGACAGACTTAAAATCCCTGCTTGGAAACGAGTAAATACCTCAAGCTCCACTTTTGCCTTAAGCAAGTTTTGTGAAATACAGGAGCCATTTGGAAGTGCAGATTAAAAGAAAAGCTTCCAAATTCCTTCTTATTTTCTCTGAGATTAGGGAAAGCTGAAGCGGGCACTCTCCTGATGCATGGTAGCTGCCCCACAGACATGCAGAGCTGCCTCTCCAAGGTGGATGTGGATTGAATCACTTCTCCAAGACCACCACAAGGATTCAATTTTTACTCTTTACCTGAAACGCAGAAATAAAAATGGCTGAGATTGAGCGTTGGATTGAGCATGATGAGAATATAACTGAGATTTGAGCGAGTCCCAGTAGAGTCATGTACCCTACCCCCACTGACTTTCAAATGGCAGCTCAGCACCAAGCTTCCCTATGTTCTTAGGAAATTTCCACACTGAACCCCTATTTCTAATGCCACCATGCTCTGTGGCAGCAAACAGGGTAGGCAGGAGAGGAATGGACTATCCCACATAGCAGGAAAGCCTGGTTAATACTGATCTGCTGGGATGTGTGATGCAACGGTATCTGCATAGCTCCAGGTGAAGCCTTCTTTGATTTAGCAGACCTTGTAGTAAACTGGAGGTTTTAAATCCAGTGGAACATGAGCAACAGAGTAACTGCAGTCTCTGTTTCACACCTCCCAGTGCTTGGATGAAATATCTTTATTTTCTGTTATTCCAGTGGTTCAGACAGACTGGGTCTAAGAGTTTGGCTCCATGACGCGCAAAATGTCAATGCTCCTTTCCAGTTGGGTTGGCCCCAGAGGCAGAATTAGTACTTCTGTCTGGCACTGCATCTGATCTAATGGACCCTGGTGGATGGTACTGGCTTGTACCAGTCATTCATAAGTCAGACAATCCACCTGTGAATAAAGAGGAGCTGACTACAGCTCTGTAGTCTGCTGGCTTTCGAAGACTTAATTTTTGTGTGCAGGGCACTATACTGAAGGGCTGACTCTTCACTAGACCACTGTTCTGTCTGATGGAAGCATTACCTTCATCCAGCACTTTGCTCTTGTGGTTTCAAGGCCTAAGACCTAAAAAATAGGGTTTCTGTAGGATACAGGGAGCACATTCTAACTCCCCAGCCAGGTTTGAGGATTATCAGGCTGTAAATGTTATGAATTAACATCACTGCAACTGCATAGTACATGCGCTACACTGTACGGATATATTTCAGTTCAGAACACACAGTATTTCATATTCCAGACCTGAACTGTGCTAGTGGTGACCTCAGAGACTTGGTCTGGTTTCTGCTCCCACTGCTCTGGCGTTCTTCACCATTCAGCAATAGACACAATGCCCCAAAATGACACAGGAGTTTTGAATTTTACAGGGGACAACCGGGAAGGGAGAGAAAGCAAATGTAAAAATCCCTCTACTTTTCTCACACACAAAAAGGCATACAAAAACCCATGCATTTTAAAGCAACAAAGTTATTTCACAGGAGGGGGAACAGAGAAGGCAACTATTCTTCTGTCAACACAGTGTAAGAAAGTTACTTGTCACACAGCCGTGTGTATCCACTTTCAGCAAAATCCCTGTCTAATTCACATAAATAGGAGCTTCGACCAGGAAAATTTGTGCTAACGCATTTGTTCTCACACAGATTTGCGCATTTATTCCTTCACCCAGGGATCCATGCAGACAAAACCACCGTTCCCTATGAGTAGCCACAGAAAAAGGAGAAACAACCAACCAACACAATTCTAACACAACCAGACTGAGCCAAACACAACCAGACTCAGCCAAAATTTGCAACTTGTGAAAACAGTCACAAATCATTTTTCCTCTCTCTTCGTACAGTTCACATTTGTGTCTCCTTTTCACAAATTAAAAGAAATTACACTATCTGATTGATGTTCAAGATACATAAGCTATGTTCTTGTTTAACACTCCTGCTATTTATTTTTGGCAGCTCTCAATTTTAAAAATGTTATATCTGCTCAAATGTCTCTTTCTGACAGAAAACTGTAAGCATATATGTGTGTGTATATACATATATATGTACACACATACATACACACACATGCATTCACAACTATACATATAGCTATACATACAGCTAAATAATCTTTTCAATTTTGCAGGTCCATCATCTGTATTTGAAGAGAAATATTTTAAAACTAAGAGCAGTCACTTTCATATGGTTAATACCGGAGATTCCTTCAACAGTACTAAGTAACATTAACTTACATTATTTACGTTAATGCTAAACTTACTACATAATGTCAGCTCCAATAACAGCAAGTAATTGAGCTGAAGAACACTATGTAAGGTGAAATTGTGGGGAACAACATTAGCAACTTATTTTACACTACAATGAAGCAAAGAAACCTTTTAATGGAAAGTGAATTTTGTAAATTAAAACAGGTCCGACTGAAAATAATGTGTTTCCCAACAAAATACTTTGTTCTTTGACCTGGTGTTTATTAATAGCCTTTGCAAGTAACATATGACTGTGCGGTAGGAAAATTAAACTGATTCACAGCATTACAGACATAGAAATATCCACATATAAAATACTAGGACTTAGCCAAGTAATTTCTTCTGCAAAATCTTCCATATAGTCTATAATTCTTTACACAGAATTTATTTTTGTACTTTCTTGTCTGGTTATATTATGTTCAGATAATAGAAGCTAAAGTAATATTTGAACTTTACATTAATATTTCTACAGCTGTAAAGGTATTTTTTTCCTGTAAGATGATATCTCTATAGACTTCTATAAGGCAGTTCTACTTTTCTTTAAAATACTGGAAGATGCTTAAATACTGAATAAATTTTCTTTCTCAAAGAGCAGCTTACCCTTTGGTGAAGTTTTACACTTTTAAAGAAATAAATCTTAAATTTATTCTCCCAATCTTCCTATTGCCTAAATAAATCCCTCTCTCTAGTACCAATTATATTTAATAAATGGAAACAAGAGCTGTCAAGCACTAAATTTTGCATTTTTAAAAGCCAAAAATAAGGGATAGCTCCTGAACAATAATTTACTATTATTAAATTCCGAATTTCATGCATGAATGCAACTGCTTTTTATTTAAGAACAACTATACTAAAAATATAAAACAATTTAAAAATCATGTCTTCCATCAGGCTTTTATTGGCATTTCTTCCAACTAGTACCTGTCTGATCATGGAATAAAGACATTTAAATGCTTCAAATGTAGTACACTGAATTCCTACAGAAACCTTTTCATGGAAGGATTTGCAAACGTAAAGATCAAGGTGACATTTTAAAGTGACAACAATAGCAGCTTCTAACTTAATTAACCAGTAGGAAATTTCTACTAAGGAACATGAATATCGTTATATTAGTTACAAGCAGAGAATAACAATGGGAGGTATTCCAAAGAAAGTTCATTCATTTCTTAAAAGCAGTTTAGAGCCTAAGTGAGTACCTAAGACCGCCACGATGCTCTGATCACCTGTCGAAGCTGGAAGGATGAGGAGAGCTGTAACCAATAAAAAGGGCAACCGATGCTCGGGAGGTCTCGGCGAGAGAAGAGGAGCCGGGAGGGAGGAAAAGGGCTACTACCTTCGGGGTTGCCGAGGGGGGCGCCGCCTTCCCTCCCCCCTCCCTCCCCACCTCCCCCTTCCCTGCGCCGCCTCCGCATCGCCCCCCGCAGCCCAGGGACGGTACCCGCCGCCGGGGGGCTCTCCCCGCGCCCCCTC
>NW_009649187.1:4163773-4164557 GCF_000708025.1 Charadrius vociferus
GTCCCCCCCGGCACTACCACCCGCCCCCCCGGCACCCAGCCGTGCCCCCCAGCCATTCTCCTCCCCCGGGCCCCGCTGCCTCCGCCCGCGGGGAGCGCAGAGCCCTTCCCGGGGCAGAAGCCACCTCGGGAGCAGCTGCGAAGTGCAGCGAGGGGAGCTCAGAAGGTGGACGGGATTCCCCCTTGTAACGGTACTTGAAAAAGTGGAGTTTCTTTTAAAGTTGGGGGAAAAAACCCAAACCAAACAAAAACGCCTCCAAAGCCTTCTTCCCAGTTGCCCTTTAGAGAATCTGACGGCACTTTTGAATATAAGGCTATTGTAGGAGCTGCGGATCTTGAGCAGAGTGGTTTGAAATGAAAATTACCGCTTCATAGAAAGTACTCGCACAGCTGGTATGTAAAATAAAACCATCAAACGTCTTGTCATAATCAAATATTCCCTAAATCTGGACTAGCGACATTGCTTTTGAAAGATGTCGTTCCATATAAATGCCTTTAACGCCTGGTAGAAAATTCTTATGAACATGTTGACAAATGAAATAACCCGGGTTATTTGATTAGTGTCCGTGTAATCTGAATATTGGCTTGTATTGGGAAAAGAAACGTCAACCCTTTAATGCTTTTGAAAGGATGGATTTTCGCTGCAATTAAAGAGTAATCTTATACCAATAAAGAGAGTGAATCACGCTCTACGTGTTCAGTGCTACGGGGATTAAAGTGGATGAAGTAAAGAGTTCGCGTTTTCTTTCAGAATTCCCCTCGGGCAGAAGGAAGGCCGTTACGGG
>NW_009649187.1:4164584-4165103 GCF_000708025.1 Charadrius vociferus
ACCCGCCGCTGCGGGGATGTCCCGCATCCCACCGTCCGTCGTCCCGCCCCCCCTCCCGGGACGGGCTTCTGTGCCTGGGGCATCTCCTGATACTTCTGTGGAAACATCTTCTGATTTGGGGTGCAGATGCCAGGAAACCGAGATGAGCAATTCCCACCGCACTTCATCTCGCAAGAGTTAATATTTGTGCAGCCTTTATTGCAAATAGCTACAGAGGGCGTAGGAGCGGATAATTAGACGTTGCCACCCGCCCGACGGAGCTCGAATCACTGGGGCACCGTGCGCGGAGGTAACCTGTGTCCCGGGGTAAGATCCGCATCTTACAGTCAGCTCAGCTGATGGTTTGGTTTTCCTTTGAGCAACGCCCGATCAAAGAAGCCCGTGTCACCGGCAGCTCCGGGGCTGCCCCCCCGGCCCGGCCCGGCCCCCTCCCCTGCACAACAGCACTAACCCCGCACACACCCCTCGCTCCGGTTCCCGACCCTTCAGGCTTGCCCCGGGTGTGTGGCCGCCCACCGG
>NW_009649187.1:4165733-4167115 GCF_000708025.1 Charadrius vociferus
TCTAAGTAATCGCTGGGGCTCTGCTGGCCAGTGCACAAAAACCTTTAAAGTGGTTAGCTCAAGCAGCGCATTCAGCTTCTAAGCGTGCATAGTTAAAACTGGGCGAGCGGCTGAAAACCGGTGGACCCTCTAATCTCTGCTTGATAAATCGCCGACCGCCGCCGCGGTTGCGTGTGTCTGAACTCGGTCCAGCACAGAAACAGTGAACTGAAACCGAGATGCTTTCCCCGCAGTGCAAACTTTTATTTCAGACTTGCGGGCGGCAAACCTCCACGGCACAAAACAGGCGAAGGGCCACAAAACAGGGCGCACCGCCTCCGACGGGGAAGGAGCTCTGCGGCGCAGGGGCAGGCGCGCCGCGTCCACGCGTGTCCATGCCGGGCGCGGAGGGAAAGGGCCCGCCGGCTGCGTGGGGGCACCTCTCCGCCTCCCGGTGGAGCCGCACACCTACCGCGGAGCCGGCAGGGCCCGGGACAGAGCTGCCGGGTGCTGCAGGGGGACATCTCACACGCCGCAGCCCTTCCAGCCCCCCTTCCCCCAGCAGGGCAGCGCGATCAGCCCCAACCGAGCGGGCCCTGCGCCCCCTCGGGTACCAGCTTTGGCGGGGGGGGAACGGGACGGGACGGGGAAGGAGGAGGTGTCACTTTTTGCACTTGGCACGGAGAAGAGGCTCCTGGCTGGATGAAGAGGCCCCCAGCGAAGCGATGGGTGTTGGGGGGGGCGGGCTACTGCCCGGTAGGGCAGCGTGCCAGCACCCCACAGGGGATGGATTCCCTCGACCTTGACTGGCGTTCAAAAGCCTCCCCCCCAAGAAGCAGAGGGAAACGTCTAGTCCCAACTCTGTCATGCAAAGTGACTCTGCTCGCATCCCTCCCCGTGGCTCTTTTCATTAATTAGGGGCTGCAAAGGGTGTGGGGGAGGGGTAAGCGGCTGGAAGCCACTAATTATTCCAACTTTGGAGACGGCATCCAGATGAGCTGGGTCAGCTCTTTAGGGCAGTGCTTTGTAACCTGTGTGTATCAGGCGGAGAGCGGTTACGCTACTGTGCAAAGCCTCCGTTAGGAGATTTCGTTTCACCGTTACTCGATGTGTGCAGACTCCAGCGTGAGTAAACGAAGGTCCCTTATCACGGAGGAGAAACAATTTGCTGTGGCATGAGAGGGTCGTGAAAACCTGCCTTTACCCCCGCTCCCGGGCAATAACCTTTTTAATCGCACTCATTTCCCGCAACTTAATTTTTCACAGGTGCCCCCTCGCGTCGTACCCTCCCACCCCACTCCCGGTTTGTCACAGGTTTTTGCAGTGACGCCCACCTCCCGCAGCAACTTCTCTCTGACACCCCTCGCTCAGCCCCAGTCGCCTCAGTACCCCCCCGCCACCCC
>NW_009649187.1:4167754-4185843 GCF_000708025.1 Charadrius vociferus
TCGGTGCTTCAAGAGCCCGCAAGGTCTGTAGCGAGAGAGAGACTGGGGGAGGAGGAAGAATTAAGGAAGGGAAAAGATGGCGAGTTGCAGGAGCAGCGTGGAGAAAGCAGCATTTTTGTGCTGCTTCTTGCTGGCGATGGGGAGCCTGACCTCCTGCGCCCGGCCGGAGGAGGAGGAAGAGCAAGAAGAGCAGCGCTCCTGTCACGGTGCCTTTGATCTCTACTTCGTCCTGGATAAGTAAGTGACAGTCGCATTTAAAAACGTTTATTCACCCTTCAGTGCCTCCTTGCAGCAGCAGGGACGTTGTTCCCCCCTTTTTTCCCCCCCCCCCCGCGTCTCGCCGGGTGTCTTCCCCCACCTCCCCTGGTGCTAAACATGATGTGTGGGGAGGGGTCATTATTTTTGCTCCCCAAAACTTGCACGTTTCCCAAGCGGAGCATTTAGGGGACCACTGTGCATTGTCTTGGGTTAGTTGCACACGCGAAGCTGAGAAATCAGGTTACCTTCAGGTTGTAGCGTGTGGTGGGTGGGATGTGGGTGTTGGATTTGAGGGGGTGTTGGTCAGTGCCCCCAATACTCCTGGAGTTCGGTGCTGAGACTCAGGCTAAGCACTGAGATGTCACCTGTGGGATTTAGAAGCACTGGGGCTGTGCAGACCTACCTAACATTAGGACTAGACTGCTTGTGTGTAGTGGTTGCTTTTTTACAGACTCACTGTAAGGTTTTGTAAAACTTGTTTCTGCTCAGCTGCTTCAGAATTGTCTAAACCTGTGTTTGAGTTACCTCCATTAAAAGAGGTTGGCAAATACTTTTTGTTAATACCATGTTAGCCCAATTTAGGTATGGCCAGAGGGTATGGTTAAGCTCACATTTATAGGCATGTTACAGCAAGCACTAGCAAAGTGAGTGGTAAACTGGTGCACCCACAGGTGTTTTGCAGAAGGTGCGAATTTCTCTTAGTGCATTGCTCTGGCTTGACAGCCAAGGGTTAAACTTGAGGAGTAAATTGTTAGTCTCCCACATATCCTCAGTGTGATGGTTGTGTTATCTAATACATCCTGGGTTACATATGTGACGTGGTATTATGAAAGACTGAAGCCTTTTCTTCGTGATTCTTACCCACAAGCCAGGTATGAAGTCTGCATTGTGCTGTTTCCCAGTTAGGAGAACTGCTCAGTCCTTCAGGCCTTCCGCACAGCCTGTGAGCGGCAAAATGCCACCATCGCTCGGGAGCCAGTATATTCCCATATTCAAGAAGAAGAAAAAAAAGTATCATTAAGTAGTGATTCCATTTTTAGAGCAAAAGGATCTAAGGAACAAAGGCATTCTGCCTTTCTAAAAGAGGCACTGACACACCATGCCAAGTGGTCATTGCTTTGGTTTATTCCCCACCCCCCCAAGAACTTGTGCCTGATGTAACCTTCATGTCTAGAAAGAGCTCTGGGGGGGGACTAGTGTTAGTTCTCAAATTATTTCTCGCCAGGCTTTCAAGAAGTGACTGGTACTGTTGTTATGCTCACTTCCCTTATTGAATTCCCAGTAACAGTAAATGTCAGTGGTTCCAATATGGGTTCTGTAACATGGTGTCTGTCTTCTGCAGTGCAATTTCCTTGTTGACAACGGCATTGTGTATCCCTAGCAATCACCACACTGTGCTCCTGTGCTACTTTTCATCTGTAGATCAGAAAGCACGTGCTGGGACAATCGCTGTTATCACTCATGTTGTATTTGGGGAGATCAAGGCAGAGAAGAGAGTGATTTGCTCAGAATTACTGATGTGTCAAGCGATAGGAAGTTGGTTATGTAAGCAAGTTCCTCTTCAGTATTGTGGGCATGAAATCATACGTTTTCTTTTAGCACGCTACAGGTCTTGTATCTCAGCTCAGGTGCTATCCACTCAGAACGTTGGTCCACTGGAGACCGGACCTGATTATGGTTGAAGTAAAAGTCACAGACTTTGGTTCCTGTGGGAAAATTCTCTTTGGCTTTAGTCACAAACTGAGTCTTTATAACCTTTGGGAGTTATACCAAAGAGTTCCTCCATGATAAAAAAATTGTAGGAAAAATTACTTGGGCCCCTGAGTGGTTTTAGAATGCATCCCTGTTCCTAGCAAGTCTGTGGCAATGTGGTGGGAAAGCTGCTTTTGGCGTCAATGAGATTGCATTACAATCCATATGGGTAATATTAGAGTGCCAGATCTTAGGAGCCATAGGTCCCATGCTGGCTGAGGGTGTATTTAGTCCCAGCTGTATTCTGTGACATCTGGCACAGTACAAGGAGTTTTATGGAGGCAGGGAAGATTGACTGTGTGGCGGGACTCCGGATCTTGGGATGGTTCATCAGAAAGGAACTAGATAATCCATTAGTGTTGAGAAGGGTCAGGGTATTCCTGGTAGGGAGAAGGCAGGAAGCCACTCAGAAGCAGCTGGTCAAATCTGAAAATGCAGTGGATGCATATTTTTTTAGAATTGTATCTATGCTGATACATATCTGGGAAGAATTCTGGCTCTAATTTCTAGTGGGAGAGTCCCCAGAAAAACCCAGCCCTGTACACCACCGAGTACCCCCGCATGGCCTGGGGATCACCTCCCTTCACTGGTGCCTTGCCAGTCTGGAGCTAGAAGCATTCAGTCTTAATTAGCTGTCTAACAACAGGATTGAAGCATTGGCTCTGTGAAAACTCCAGGCTTTAATCCTGCGACCCCGTAGCGCGCTCTTTAGCTGAATGACAGGCCCTGTCTCTGAAGTCAGCCTGGGTGAATAAAAATGACTTTAAATCTGCTTTGCTTTGCTTCCCCGTAGAAAGATGTAGTCTCACATCAGTAGGAGGCAAATTGGAAGAAGACAACAAACCTTTCTGCTTATGCATCTAAGCGCTGTGTGTTACTGCAATGACTTTATTGGGGCATGATTTTTCCTTTTCATTCTGCCAGGCAAAGTCTGTGGGGATTTAATCCTGCAGGCAACAACCATCAGATGGAAAAGATCATCTGCTGGTGAAGTTATTGTTATAATATATATGCTGCCAATTAGAAAAAGCAACTTGCTGATTTCTTACAGTTTTTCTCTGCCTGAAGTTGATTGCAGCGCTTTATGTTAACTCCATGGGATAGGCAAGATCAGAGCAATGGAACCAGGCCCTGGATGTCCAAGAAGCTGAAAGGGAAAAGAGGCACATGTGGGAGGGAGACCTGCCACCATCCTCCTTAGGATTGTCTGACTGTGCCAGAACCACTGCCTTGTCTCTGGGGATGCTTAAATGAGCAAATCTCTTGAGGCTAGGGGAACTGAACGCTTGCTGGCTGCTGAGGCGGCTGCCTAGAGTCTGCAATCTTGTGCTGTCTGTATGTCATACAGTACGAGTTATGCAGGCTTGAGCTTATTTGGAGGTGTAGTGGAAGATTTTAAAGTATCACGCTGAAGCAGCAGAAATTTTTCTGTTTGCAGCTAAGTCACTCCCTCTGCATGAGGTAGGGCAGCATACAGTGCAGTCGGCGTACCCGTCTCTCCTATGGCATGTGGTAAGGTCAAATCCCTTGTGATATCAAAGATCTCATGTTTACCTTTGAACAAGTATAGCTTTTAAGCCCAACATAATGGGTAGCTAAGTAGTGCTCACTTGCTTTGGTTGCTTTATTTGCTTGGGTTGTCCAGGTGCGTGAAGAACTTGTTTCAATCCCATCCCAAACTGCCAAGGACAGGTCCTCTTAGGGATCTGGATGCTTGACTAACAGGTCCTGTAGTGACATCCTTGTGCTTGAGTATGTAAATAACTCCCTTTCATTCCTGCCTTGCTGTTAACATCCAGCTGTTGTTTGTAATCATAGTGAAATGCACTTGCACAGCGGAAAGGATGACTGACCTCTAGTGTTTTCTAATTATAACAGTGCCTGATAGCATCCTTATGATTGTTTATTAGTGCAACAAATAGAAACCCTTTTAAAGTAAGGACTTGTAACTGCCATAAATACCTGCTGCTGGCAATGCTTGACATGACAGATCTGAGCTGCAGAGCTGTCTGTATTTTATATTTACCAAATATGAAGAAATCTCTTTGATTGTTTTTTTTTTTTAACTTTAAGACAGGATGAGGAATGGGAGAGGGGGGGAAAGAATGTGAGATAGTCAAAAGTATTTTCTCATTTTTCCTGCTGGGATGTTTGCTGAGAAATTGTTTGGATTTTGAGGAAAAATGAGCTGCACAGCCTTGGGGAAAGGCTTTCTTTTTCCATAGCACAGATCATGGGAGTGCAAATGTCTTGAGTAAGGCCCTGGTTGATTTTTATTTTAGAGCAGTGATTATAATTCTTTTGGGGGGGAGGCTGGCCTAACTATTCTTTCATTACTCCTCATCTTCCCCTTGAACTTCTGGGTAGTCCCTCTTTGTGGTATTCCCATCTCTTGGGTCCACAACAATATTGCCTTTCACATCAGTTTCGCTTCATCTCCTGTGCTCCCAAGAGCATCCCTCTCAACAGCAACTTTGGTAAAGACATCAGCACAATGTGGCCAGCCTCTCGCTTCTAATCTGCTTTCCAGCTGCCTCTCTTCTTAAACTTGGTAAGCCTCACTCCAGAGGTGAATGTTGCTGGTAGGGAGCTGGTGGGGAAGACCACAACCTCCGATTAGGTGAAAAATTAGCTATCCCGTCCCATCTCCTTCCTGGTTTTGTTTTTTGCATCTGTGTCCACCTCCCCAGCTTCTCCTTGAAAAGCCAATTTTGTGGGAGAGGGAGGCGTCAGGAGAGAAACAGGTTGATATTTCCTAATTCACTTCAGGCAAACCAAAAAGCCATCAGAACAAAAGGCGTTTCAGGAGCTGCTATTCTGGTCTCTATACACCTTGTTTTTTCACAGTATACCATATTTAAAGCAAACAAAGAAGAGAGTTTGGAAAACATATTTTGTTGTCCCTCCCTCTCCCCCTCCCCCGATGATTTTCTTGCCAATGACTTGGGTGAATTTAGCACTCATGAATTGAAGTACTAGTGAGAGCAAGTATTTTTGGCCTTAAGCTCTCACTGTAGCCCTCTGCCTCTCTTCGTGTGCCCATATAGTCCTAACCCAAGAGTGTTAGGATGGAGCTGGACCTGCAGTAATTTACGCAGCTCTCTACGCTATCTCGGAGTGATGCCGTTCTGTGTGCTGGTTTTACGCAGTGCGTGAGGAGGGGAAGTGCTTGGCTAACAACATCGTTGTGGTTGGAAGTCAGACTGCTGGCAAAGATAGGTGCCTGAACATGTGTTCTGTCACCTAACTTAATTGCATTTGAAAATCTTGTATTGACTGACAAACTGCTGCTGAACTCCCTTTTCTGTAAGCAAGAATATCTACCTACTGCAGCCAGACTTCAGTTCACCGTAAGATGTAGGGCCTGGTGCAGGTCAGCTGCCTATTGAGATTGAGAAGAGTGACTGTCTGAACAAAAATATCAGCTTTGTTTCTTAGATGGCACTGATTATTATGCATGTATATTTATATTATTCCTCCTTTGCTGTCTGATGGGTTTTTTTTTTCCCCCCTTTATAATGTAACCACATCATCTACATGACACCTCTCATACTCTCCAGCTGCCTGTAAGCAATATTCTTTATTGTTTTCAAAACATAATCAGTTAGTATTTTGCCTTTGCATCTTTCTTTGTTGTGGTTATATCACAGCCAGTGCTGTGATTTTCTTGCAACCAGGTATAATTGCTTGGAATGTTCCAAAGCAAATTTTTATTCAGCTTCAGACATACCTATGTTATTGGAACCAGGTTTTATTTGTTTGTATTTTGTCTGATATTATTCTGCCAGATTTGCCTTTTGGCAGGAAATATTCAGGAAAACCAATTCTCCTCCCTTCTGCCCGAAGAAAAAAAAATCTTTAGAAAACACAAGGCAAAGCTAATGGGTAGTGGTTATTTGACATAAAATGTGTACAGTTAACGGGAAGAAAAAGCCATGGCAGCTTGTCATTTGCAGTCTATTTATGCATGTAACTAAATCTGATTTATTTGGGGCTTGAGCCAAGGAAGTAAACCGTAAGATTCCCACTGACCTAGGATTTTTGTTTGTGTGCGCTCAGTGATTGAGAAATTCATTACTTTTGTCTGAGCTCGCAGGCCAAATGCTGGTGTGAGTTGTGAGTTTGTATGAGGTGTAGTAGGACTGAACCTTTTCATCTCAAATGCAGAGAAGATGAACTGACTCCTGTGAGTTATTCTCAGCTCAAGAATTGTTTCTCCCTGCTCCTGGCTGTTGTTTGCACCTTGATAAGCACGACTGGGACTGAGTGCCCTGCTTTGCTCCCCGTGTTGTGCTGAAGAGTGCCAGGATGCTGAGAGCAGGTCTTCCAGCCCTTGTGCTGCTCTGAGTAGCTCTGGAGCTTTACAGGGAGATCTGAAGTGGTTGGATGCAGTCTGAGCGTGGCTTCTGAATTTCCCTTTGTGCTGTTTTGTTGGCTGGGGATGTAGCAAGAGCTCAAGCACCAGGTGGGCAGGACTTGTGTGTTAGAGGGATTACTGTAGGAGCAAATGGAAGTGTTTTGAGGCATGACTTACAGAAGTCTCTAATGTTGCTGCACACTTTGTCAGTAGTTTTATATGAGAAAAGCTATTTATAAAATGAATAGGTTTGGTCATTAAATGTTTTGGATTCAAGTACTTTGGGTCCTGTGCTCAGGGTGCTGGCCTAGGACTAAAATTCATTTTTCCAGTCACTTCTCTGCATCTTCCCCTGCACATTCCAGCCCTTGTCTCGTCCATTAATGTTACAAGTACTCTGAAGCAAGGACTGTCTTAGAATGGCTGTCTCTGCCAGTGTTTCTAATTGCCTCTGGAGCAGATAATATAAACTAGTCCTTCCTTGCCTGGATGAATCACCCAGTCAAGGTCCCTTCCATGCTCGCAAGAAGCGTTGTTTGGGAGAGGAGGATTCTTGTCACTTTGGATGCTCTGCTGGCTCAGAAGGGAGCAGAGGGGCAGATGAACACACGCGTGCGTGTCTGAAACCACAACAAACTAGATGCCCCAGGGTATGCTTTTATTGCAGAGCAGTTATTAACCATGTGCAAGAATTCTGTTGTGTACAGTGTGGTTGTGGCCACAAAGAGCTCTCCAAATAACAACAACAAAGTGCCACGTTTCTGAGCAATGGGCCGTATAGAGGGCCATCGTTAGCTCAAGGGGATAGAGACTTACAGCGACCTGCAAACTGTTGTACTCCCATGACACCATACTCAAACCAACCCAGCATCAGTAATAACGGGTCTGGTTTTTGCTACAGCATCTCTGGAATTACGGCCTTCAGCTAATCTGCAACAGAGGCAAAGAGGTGTGGGGGTCGGGTGGGGGGCGGGGGTGGTTTGGTCTGTATAGGCTCCTGACAGTGAGTTTAGCTGTACCTGTGAATCAGGTATGCCTCAGGACAGGCACCTAATGACTGTCCCTCCTGGTTTTTGGCTGCTGAAGTAACCGGGCTGAGAGCAGCCCCACACATGCCGGGGCTGTGCTGCTCAGCATCTCTGGGCTCCAGCTTCCACCGCCTCTGGGGGCCTGTTAGGAAAGAGGAGGTGGTTTCCAGCCCATCTCACACTTTCTTGTGTTCACAAACAGCAGTGAAATACCTCAGATTGAGGTAGGTGTAACTCTAACACCCTCACTGGTTTGTGATTGTTTGTTTTTTTTTTTTTATACTGACATAGAGCTCCGCTAAACTAAAAGGCATCACTCCACAGTAAATAAGCCAGAGCAGAATCAGGCCTTGCGATCACATTGCTTCCTTCCACCCCCAGAAATACTCGTTGACCTCCTCTCTTCCCCTCCCATCAAGCGGTAGCAATGTGAAATTGAGGAGAACAGCAGCAGCAGGAGCTGGAGCGGCAGCTGTCCCTGCAAGCCGGCTCCCGGCAAGGCCGGGAGCGCATTCTTTCCTATGTTGTGGTTTGCTGAGTCTTCTCTTTGTCTCATGTGTAATGGGAACCCAGCTCATGGAGCAGGGAGTGCACTGGCAGCAAATGGCTCCTTGTGGTTTTTTTTTACTTCACTTTGCTTGGGCCTGATTCTCCCCCCAGTTGCGTAGGTATGAACCTGGGGAGACTCTGCTGCCTCTCTGGACCTGCTCCAGATTTGCCCCAGCAGAGCCAGCAGCAGAAACAGGCCCTGAAATGCTTTCTGCAGCGCTCAGGCTGCACACCCCAGCTCTTTATTGCTTTGTGTTTTCCTTCACCATGAGGCTCCTGTAACCTCCAAGGGCTGACACCTCATGGTGCCGCTGGACTCCAACAGGCACACAAACTGCCGGTGAGTGGTGTGGGACGCTGTCCGCAGCAGCCTTTGGCCTGTGGGGCTCAGTACTTCTCAGAGAACACCAGGGTGGCTGGGCTGCTTCAGCGGGGTGAGTGCAGGGAGGAAGACTGGGGCTCAGCTGGGTGAGGGTGGCCATTTTGATGGATGTGAGGAGCTGAACCCGGTAGCTGATGACCCAAAGCAGGAGATCTCTACAGCGTGTGCCAACAAGATAGGTCTAGCTGTAACATCATCTTTCCACAACGCTGGCTTGGTGGATCCACTGGTACAAACCTACACAGCAGCATACATGGGGTTCCCTGGCTGCATCGCTTCTCCGTGGTGTCCCCCAGTTACTGGTGAGGGTGGACGAGTGTGTGTCCCCCGACCAGTGCATTTTCTGCACAGCACCGATCTTTTCCGTGCTTTTTTATTCTTTCCTTATTATTCACAAGTCCTCACAATTCCTCTGGCCACCAAGTGGTACACTCCCGTAAGATTTCAGACAGGCCAGGCGAGGAATCTGTTTGTGGTTATTTACTGATGGCACTTGGGATAACACGTCAGCTTTGTCTGAGGCTCCTATTAGCACAGGTACACTGATTAACAGGAGTTTGTTTAGCTACTGTAAGATTCTAAGGGAAACAACAAAAGAATCAAAACTGCTATAAAAATCATGCTGTGTGGATGTCCAAGAATAACCTGTGATGTACAGCGTCGCCAAAAGACCCTGTGCTTTCTCTAGGCTCGGTAACTGTGGAGCTAAAAATATGTATGGCTTTCAAGCATTGGCCATGGTCAGAAAGGAGCTTAGGGTATGCTTGGAGCCTCCTACTTGCCATGGGAAACTAAGACAAAAACCTCCTAGTATGATCCAGCCATGAAGGACAGCAATTTAGTTTATGCCACCATCAAAAGTGATTCTGCAGTGTGAAAGATAAGATCCCAAAATCAGTGAAATGCATCAGCATTTTCAGTAGTCTTGGCCAGCTTTTGTTTGTCAGTGTTGGGAGTAATATTTTACAGTGTTTGGCAACTGAGTGTATAGTTTAACAAACGTTTTATTGTTGTAAGTTTTTGTTTAATTTGCCATGAAAACTGCTGTTGCTGGTGACATGGGGTCAGACATCTGGGCCAGCACATGAAACTATATCGGGACAATCCACAGAAGCCTCCAGAACACACATAGGTACACACGCGCACACACACACACACGAAACAACAAATAAGGAGACTTAACAAACAGGGATATTTAGAGTTGAGTTTGAGGGGGAGGGAGGGGAAATCAGGTTCTTCTGTAAGTCAGGCCATCCCCACTGGTGTTGATGAAGGGTTTGACATGACTTGTGTTGGTGGCACTTGGGCGTTGTTTGCAGAGGGAGGTGACACACCTGGGCTTGGAGGAGTGTGGTGAGGGAAGTGATTAAGTGCTGACCACTTCACTGGTACTCCTTAGCAGAGATTTTGAAACAGTTGAATTTTCTTGCTAGTATTTCTGCCTGGCTTTGACACTTCCCAGCTGATAAGCAACATGTGGGTGCAGAATCCCTCCTAGTGGAGAAGGAGACCCACAGCCATGCTGAAGAACTTCTGCTCAACAGGGTTGTGGCTCAGTGATGTAGAGCCAGGCAGTGCTTCCCCTGAGGACTAGGCCAAGACTGAGACCTCCCTAGCTTTTCAGAGGTGGACATCTATAGATTTATTACAGCCAGTTTTAGTTAGTCTTACTGGTTCTTCTGTTTCCAAGAAGGGATGTTTCATTATAGTCAGAGTACATGGAAATGCATAGCATTAAGCTTATCTGTGCATTCTCACTTTAAAAGTCTTCATGATTTTCCACCATTAGTGGCTTCTAATTTTCTTAAATTTTTGATATCTAGTTGGTTTTGCCAAGCTATTTTTTGCCTGAGGCATAGATATTTTTTTTTTTAAGAAAGGGGGGAAAAAAGAAGTGATTCTGACAGTCCTAAAAAGGTGCTGGAAATGATCATTTGTTGCTGTTATAAAGAAAATTCATTGCTACTTTCTTTTTTGGATTGCATTAGTGCCTCTGCATCTGGCAGTAGAAATTTGATACCTCATCCAAAATAGGTCATTCTTTTCCAAGTAAGAAACTGTGGCTATTCTATGTAGGGAAGTGGCTCTGTTGGAAATTGCCGGAATTGGATTTAAGTGGGATGGCAAGCTCAGAATGAAACTGAAAGTGTCAACTCCAGGGGGAGAAAGAATTAAATTCAAAAAAAAAAAAAAGGGGGGGAGGGGGGAAGCTGCATGTGCATCTTCCCAAGATTCAAGGAGAATCTTCTCAAGTTCATCATGTTTAGAGATTTAGCCTGGGACTTTCAGAAATATCCTGGAGAATTGTAGGTGCTGGACTGCCTCAGATCCCTTTTGGAAAAGCAGTCTTTAAAGTACGTACCCTACGTCAGTATGGATTATTTTTTAATGAAGAGAAAAGGGCTCATTTGCTAATAGTGCTGGCACCTTTCACTGGTGAAAGGTGTATTTGTGCTGTTCACAAATACATAAACATGTTGTTGTGTAGCACATATAAATCAGAGACTGCAGAGAATCCAGACCCTTGGTGTGAACGGTCCCTGGTGCTTTGTTGCCCTCCCTCAGTGCCTGGCAATTTCTTCATTCTTTTGTTTGTTCTGCGAATAAACAGTTCTGCGATAATCAGCTTGTTCTGCAAATAAATCAGAAGTTCTCTAGAAGAGCGGCATGAAAACACAGGGTTACACAAGCAAACTCATTCTAGCTTATGTACTTCAGGGGTCTCCTTTTGGTCTTTGTCCCTTTATCTTTGCTCTCCTCCTCCAGCAGCACTGTTGCAGGGCAGGCAGTGCTATATTGCACATGCAGGCTTCTATATGCTGATCTGTACCTGACGTACAGGGGCAGGAGTCACTGGCATAGGGTCGCTTGGAAAGCCCATATTAGAACTGGGAATTGTAATACAGTATCATTTTCTCACTTTTTTTTATACATTTACGCAGACAAATGTCAAACAGCAGTTAGAGGAAATCTACTGCTTTACAGTAGTTAAATTTCAGAAATTTGTTAATTCTGTGTTTAATCCCCTGTGATCCTTCTATATGTGCTGTTGTTTTATTTATCTGTCTGCCTAAGACACCTGGAACTTGAGTTTGCCTGGCAAGGAAAGCAAACAAGCCGTTCTTTCATAAACACCACAGTCCTAGGGAGGGCTTTAAAAACCATTGGCTTCTCATGCTTTGTAGCCTTTTTAATGGCTTGAAAGTGTATGGCATAGATCCACATGGTAGAAATTACCCAACATTTACTGTAGAGTTGCTGCATGCAAGGCTCAGTTTCAGGTCTGAGTCCCACCAGGCCATGGGGGTATCTGAGAATGTAAGAATAAGCCAGAAAAAGCCAGGGAGTGTCAGTAATGCAGTTTTATATATTGGGAATAGCAGCACAAATGGGAGTGTCAGTAATACAGTTTTATATATTGGAATAGCAGCACAAATGGGAGTGTCAGTAATGCAGTTTTATATATTGGGAATAGCAGCACAAATGTGTAAGTTTGTGCATGCAACTAAGTTGCTTGAGTTTTCACAAGAAATCTGTAACAGAGCCAGGGACTGGCTGTCCAGAATGCTAGCCCAGCGAATTAGCTACAAGTACTGCCTTTCCCTTCTGAATTACTTCAAAAGCTTTCTCTTTAGAAACAAACGGTAATTCATGCAAATGTTCTCCCACGCATGCTGGGAGAATAGAAGATCAGTCAAGACTTTCTGTGTGGCTGCAGACGAAGAGCTGTGCTCTAGGAAAGTAAATAGTCTGTTAGCAGATGATTTTGTGAAGTCAAATAGAATTAATTAAACTAGAAGAAAATATTTATATTTTATCTTAAAAAAGGAACAAAAGCAGATGGAGGAGTTACTCAACTTGTTTCAAAATTGTATGGTAAACCATTTCAGACCTATTTCTATTTCTCTTTGAGTCAGTGGGTTTTGTCATGATGGTTCCTGTTACAGCTTCCAACACAACTGCTGTAGAAGAACTCAACAGAGTTCACTGTCTCATCTCCAGAGATGTCTATGTAATTTGCATCCCTAACCACCTTTGGAGTAGCTCAGGCTTAAAATTCGGAGTGGAACAAGACATTTTGCTGTGAAATAAGGTGAATGTAATCAATTACGTTCTGTACGCAGGTCTGGAAGTGTCAGAAATCATTGGATGGAGATTTATTCTTTTGTGGAAAGCCTAGCTGAGAAGTTCATAAGGTAAAGTTTTCTTAAGATTATGTTTTAATTTTCTATATGTATATAATTTATTATATATATATAATTTATTTTTTCATTCACTGCTTCTTAGCAGATGAAAATCTGCCAACATAATATGTGTGTGTGTGACGTGGATCTGGCTTGTTCTTCTGTTTCAGTCCAATGTTGCGGATGTCTTTCATTGTTTTTTCTTCACGAGGCACTACAGTCATGAAACTAACAGAAAACAGGCAAGTATTCCCCACAGCTTTTGTCCAGAAAAGCTCTTCATCCCTCCCTTCAAGCAGCAAGTGGGCCCAAAAACAGAATTCGGAGGTCTGTCTCTGTCCTTGGTGTGGCACCAACTGAAATAGTTTCTGCTATTCCCAACTGGAAGAGGGCTTAGAAGGCCTTTGGGTCTCCCGTTACCATTTTGTTTTCAGCCTTATAAGAGAAAGGCAGCACTGCACTGTCTGTTCTTTGTCTCAGTATTTCGGAGACAAACTGCGTTTCCAGCTGAAAATTTGTAGACATCTCCAACTATCTCCAACTGCCCAAATAAGGGCAGTTTTTGTGTAAGACACCTCAGACCCTGAGCTGATGAGCTGGATGAAAGTCCCACAGTGCCCTTCAGAGTGACCCAAAGCCCTGAACTTTAAGCCAGCAGCCGGTCATACCCAGTGCTGGAGTGCTACCTCGCTAGGCTGTCACATGCCTCTCCTGGGCCGCCTTTAGACAGCACCCATGCCAGAGGCGCAAAGCCAAGCGGCAAGTTCCTTAAGAAAAAGAGAGTCTGAGGCTGGAGCAAAATTCTTGTTGCCACCTTCACAACCACATCCTCTCTTTTTTTTTAAAAAAAAAAAAGCCAAACAAACAAAAAAGAAACCAAAAAAAAATAATGAAAACCAACACAAAAAAAAACCCCACACCAAAAAAGCAAAACAAAAACCCAAATAATTTTGGATTTAATTTGCCTCATGCCCGGAAATCCCTGTTACGGAGGTGTTTCTAAGTATTTTCTTTCACTTCATCTTATAAGCCCTTGTTTTTGCTACTGCTTCTGTCTGTGTGAGAAGGCCTCAGTAGTATGGTGCACCTTATAAGTAAAGGGGGCTCTGCAGCAGTCTTGAAAGAACAACACTCCCCTTCCATTTTGTATTCCAGGGCCTCATCCAAAGCCAGAAACCCTGCAGGGGTCTTGCATTTCTGCTGGCTCCACTGAGTTTTGGCTCAGGTCTCCATCTTCTACCTTGGTGGCAGAGCTCGAACTTGCTTACTTCTCCCAAGTGTTTATGCTGTTTGCAAGGTCGAGAGTAGTCAGGAGCCCTGTGGCAATATGTTAAACGTGGCATTAGAATGTTCTCTCTCCTAAACTCCTGTTCTCTGTATGATTCATCATATATACCTTTTCAGCTCATTTTGTACTTGAAAGGGTAAAAATGTGCTTTTTGCCCTGACAAGGTCCCCAATCCCAGCTCCTGATTTTACCTTCATCCCCCATAGACTCCTGTTTCCTCTGTAATTGGGGCTGTGCTGCCTAAAATGCCCAGCTGCAAAACAGAGCTTAGAGAGGCACTTGCTGTCTTTTTTTTTTTTAAAAAAAAAAAAAGATGCCCATAGCATCTGGGGCTGATGTTTGGACGGCCTACGTCTTGCCTGTTGAATATTTGTGCTGTATTTGCCTTATTTGTGTTCCATTAATGTAATGAAAACTTAAATTATTAATTTCCATGAGCGATCCTCTTGGTTAACAGGTGTTTGTAGAGTAAGAAGCTATGCAACAGGGGCTGTGGCATCAAAGTTACCTTGTTCTTACCAGGGAGCAATCTGTGCCCCAGGAAGGTTGATCAGTCCCTGTTCTAGGATAGGAAATTCTCGTCATTCCCATCCTGTTCCCTTATCTTTTGGATTCTATCTTTATAATGGAAAAGTCGTAATCTCAACTGTCCTGATGATTGATTAAATACAGAGTTTTTATTTGTCCCACTTTCATGACAGGGTAATAAGCTTTTAAATTCTCATTCCATCTGCAGTTTGTCAGAGTTTAATATCTGGCATTTGGTTTAATTCAATCTTATCCTCTCTGACAGTATACCAGAATGAGGGAGCAGGGACAGAATTGCACCCTTAAAATTTGTTAACCCCAACACTGTATCATAAGTCTAGTTTTGTGCCTCCATAGGTGTTTGGCTGAAAAATTGTGGGCTTTGAGAAATCTTGGTTTTAACAGTGTTTTAGCTGATGTGTATGCACTCTGTGTAATCTGTTGACAGGGTGCATAATCTAGCTGTGGTACGGGAATATCTCAAAAGAAGAACTTTTATTAAAATTTTCTCCTTTTTTTTTTTTTTATCCAAAGGGAAGCCATAAGACGAGGACTCGACATTCTTCAATATGAAGTGCCTGGAGGAGACACGTTCATGCATGAAGGATTTAAAAGGGTACACATCACAGTACCTCCTTTCTTTGATTTATACATATAAACTTTGCTTTTCTTGCTGCTGGTGTACTTAAGAGCTAACAATGTTCTACACTTCATTGCAGGCAAATGAGCAGATTTACCACGAAACCTATGGAGGTATGTGTTATATATCACTCACGTTATATATCTGCATTGAAAAGACAGGGTTGATAGTTCTTTCTATGACCTGCAGTAAACCCGCCGAAAGAAGTGTTGGAGAAGGAATTGGTGTTACACAATCACTACATTCCATTTTGACTACAGCCCTACTTTTAAATGCGTGATTCATGGTTTATTAAGACCAGAGGAGACCAGTATGATCACAGATCTGACCCGGTGCAAAATAAAGACCAAAGCATTACAGCCAAAACTGCCTGTCCTGCACCCAGGGGACAGGAAAACCCAGATTTTCTTGTGCCTGTCTGTCTGTCCTGATGCACTTAGCGCTGTCTGCCTTGCGCTCCCAAGTCTTTGTTCTCATTGGTGTAAATTTGAATGCAATCAGCTGAGATTTTTGCATCAGTGTGAATGATTTGGGATCAGATTCTGAGATTGTAAAATGTAAATTTTCACTAATTTTTGAGAGGGAAAGGTATTTGTGGTTTTTGTGCCAAAAGAAGGCCTAATTAGTTAAACTGAACACTTCTTGCCTGGTTTGTACCCTAGTGTGAGGCTGTTCTCATTTGTGGGCTGATGGTCTTTTTGGAAGATGGACAAATGGGTCAGTGCCTTTTCAATGAAGTAGGCTGTGAGTGAACTCTGCATGTCTTCTCAGGCACTTCTGCCAGTGAAATCAAGAGTTCTGAGAAGTCCAACTGTAAACTATTTTACCTCTTCCGAACACGTAACTAAGAACTAATGAACTATTCCGTAAGTTGATTAGGAGTAGATGAGATCTGGATTTATAAGCTAAAATATCAGGGAAGAAACAAGTGGTCAAAAGAAAACAAAATAAGATCTCCAATTTTTCAGCCTTTTTCAAGCATGCTGGACAGGGGAGGAAAAAAAAAAGGAATACAGGAATCCGAGCTATTTTTCCCCCCAAGTTGCAGGTCATTTTTATTTTTTTTTAAGATTTATGTCCGTGTCTGACATGACATGGGAAGGACTGCATGGCATAAGAAACCTGTCAGAACTAATCAGTCTTTAATTTCACACACTATGGGGAAAGACACTTGAAATTGTAACAGATTTTTTTTAAAAAAAATAACAAATACTTCCCTGAAAGAAACATGTATGTGTATTAGTTACTTAAGAACTATTGAAGCAGAATGATTGATTCAACCATAGTTTGCATATTAATTTGGTTTTATTTTGTTAACATATTGCCTTTTTCTAGGTAGTGTGGTATTCTATATTGCATCACATATATAGCTATCCAAAAATCTCTGCAACCTGTTCACTTAAGCTTAGGTAGGATGTGAAATGTTTTATCACAAGACGTGAATTTTCTTCAATGGACCTGATCTTCAGGTTTTCACATGCTCAGAATTCCTATGAACTTCACTAGCAGCTCTTGTTGCTCAAGAAGTGTAGGACTGAATCCCCCTATAAAAGCACTATTCATGCCATGTTCAGTGGGGTTATTCCTTGAAAGTCTGCTGGAGAGCAAGGTAGGACGGCAGGAAAGCTCCTTTTGCAGAGGTATCTCCTACCACAGTCTCTGGTTGAGGTTTGCGTAGACGCATGTTTGTCAAGAGAAGAGAGGAAACCTCTCTCTCTCTCTGCGGGTCCGTTTTGCCACTTCTCCACATGAAGGGTCTAGATGTAATCTGGGTGGGTGCTGTATTTTTACTCAGAATGTAGAAGTTTGTGTGTGGACCTTGTTAGAGCAGTACCCCTCCGTCAGTGATGCTTGTGATATGAAGGGGCACAGGTTTTGGCTTATTGCATGCTATTGTGCATCTGACCTTCAGCTGGTATATCTCCAGTAAAGTCCATACAAATTGGGCTGAGAGCCTGGCCTTACAGGTTTGTGTTTATTTGTCAGCAAAAAGGAATGGCCCACTTCAGACTGTTTTTTTGTTGCCGAATCTTGTCACGTGTATGCAATCTGTTAACTATCTTCCATGTAGGAGTTCGGACTGCCAGTGTGATTATTGCTCTGACGGATGGAGAATTGCAAGATGTTCAGTTTTATTATGCAGAACAAGAAGTAAGTCACCTTCACGTTTACCCAAACTAGCTTATGTCAAACCTGTAGGCATTTACTGCTGGCTCCACTGATTATATGGCTTTGCCCTTAATGACAATTTTTTTTAGGCCAACAGAGCCAGAAGCTTTGGAGCTATTGTTTATTGTGTTGGAGTGAAAGATTTCAATGAAACTCAGGTAACTTTGCTTGTTTTCTTCTTGTTTTGTTTTTCTGTTATACTGGTGCACAAGTAACAGCATCAGATGAAGGCATTTATTTAATTACTTGAAGCATAAATCATTTTGTGTCAGTATGATGTCTTTTAGCAAGTATGAAAGCGCCCAGTTTTGTTCACTGTAATTTTGTTTTCCTCGTGATTTACGATTGTCTTTCTTTGCAGCTGTCAACAATTGCTGACAGCATCGATCATGTTTTTCCAGTTACGGGAGGCTTTTATGCCCTGAGAGGAACCATTGATTCAGTAAGTTGGGTATTCTGAAACCCAGAAAAGGGCACACTTTCCTGTATTAATAAAGCATAGCTAAAAATGATTGCCAAAAATGCCATTATCTAAATCTTTTAGATCCTCAAGAAATCTTGCATTGAGATCCTAGCGGCTGAACCGTCGAGTGTTTGTGCAGGAGGTAAGTTTCCACAAGAACAATGTGATAAGGCAAATGGATGACAATGATGAAATGTCAGTAGCTGCTTAATGTGGTATTGGAGCTGAAGCCTGTGGATGTGTTAGAGCATCCCCTTGGGCCGTGGCTAAAGCCCTGTGTGTTCCTTCTCACTTAAGGAAGAAAATTGTGCCGATAAACACGTAGCTGCTGTGACTGAATGACAGCTTGGAGAGTTGACTGAGGTAGCATTTGCAGAACTGGGGATACTGCTTTTTAAAATATCCGAGAGAAGGAGGAGGCATAAGCGATGTAAAGCCAGACTGCCAGAGATGTTTTAGGGTCTAGAGGTGATGTCTCACAAATTACTGTA
>NW_009649187.1:4185853-4209690 GCF_000708025.1 Charadrius vociferus
AAGACTGCAGTCCTGCGTTCTGCTCAGACTTGTGAGCAGTTAGAACGAGATTTTGCAAAACATCCACAGAAATTTCAGGTTTATTGAACCAGATATAATTAACTGCATAGGCCAAGGTACCTGATGTGTTTTCCAAAGTACTAATATTTTATTTATTTGCAATGGAAGAACCATTAGTGTATATAGTAAATGCGAAGAGTCCCCAGAGGAGCTGTTGATAATTTCATGCCTTTCATGTCTAGTATATTTAACTTGCATTTGTTCTGGTTTACATTAGTGATTCACTTGCTGTGTTTTTGTCTACTTAAGAGGCTATTGCAGCAGAGTAAGAGTGACACCGTAAGTTTGCTGGAAGGTACAGTTTGCAGCATGGTTGTTTAGATCTGATGTTTACTGTCTTGTGTTCATTTCCTCATACACTGTAAAAATGAGCGCGTAAGAGTGAAATAGCAATGATGCATGAAAGCTGACTGTGAAAACAGATAAAAACAGGAAACTCGGGAAAAATCTAATAAATATCAGAGAAGAGGAATTGTTCACTCTTCATTTCCACATGTTGATCACAATATGATCTTGCCCTGAGTATTTCAATTTAAAATCAAATATCCTTGTATCTTTTAAACTATTCCTAAATATATAATTGTGAACTAGGCATTTGTGATAAAATCTTGTCTGCAGAGAAGATTAAAAAATGAATTATTTAGCTTTTAAAAATCTCCTTGTGGAGTTGATAAAAAAACAATTTTAAAGCTTTGAGATTTCAAATCTTTTTTTATTTCGTAGTGATAGATTCTTTCTTTTTTTGCTTGCTTATTGTATACCAGGCAATTTATTGTGCACCAGCTTATTGCTTTCCTGTTCACCAAAAATTGCATAGCTACATGAAAATGTGAGTATTTCAATAGGAGGGATTTTGGTAGTATTCTTAACATTGTTTGGAACAATGTTAAGAATACTGGAAAGTTGAATTTGAAAACATTTTTTTCAAATGGAAATTTGAAAATACTACTCAAAAGTATTTGAGAAAATAATTTTTCAAGAAAAGATTTGCTTTTAAAAAATGGATATATTTCAGCAAAAAGTAAAATTTCTCTTTTTCAAAAGATGATTCCTGATTCATGGGTTCAAACAACTTCAATTTTGCCAAGCTTGCTAGGTAACTAGTTCATCACAACTGTGATTTAAAAATACACAAGTACACCTAAAAATTAAAAAAAAAAAAAAAGGTTGTATTTCTGGCATCTGTAAAAGTTTTTTCAGTCTCTTTGGCTTTCAAAACAGACAAATATAAGTCAGGCAGGACCAGTTTCTATGTATTGCTGCTGATTCAGCAAACTACCGGCACTTCTGAGGTTTGTTCTGTCGCTGTTGACAAAGCTGTCCAGCAAAGGCTGGCGTGCAGTGAAGTCTGGTGCTGAATCACCAGGGCATGAAGACTTGGATCTCGTGTGCTTGAAGCTTTACTTACAGCTGCAGGGAACTTGACAATAGGAGGAAGCCAAAACTTCAGCTCCGGATGGTGCATGCTGTCCTTGTGGGTTAAATGGTCTTTAGCACCAAGAATCGGGCCTGTAATAGCTTTTATTATGAGTCTAGTCCTGCAAGCCTCACCTGAAATGAACTCCTGCAAGAGATTTCGAAGTGTGAGGCTGCAAATATTTACACTTGTGCTTGGTTTTATTATTTATCCTTTGTTATCCCACTTACTTCAACGTAGCCAGAGGTTCATCTTTAGGGCTTTGTGCACCACTGTCCTGGAGGGAATCTCCTGGGATTGAACAACTCTTCTCATGGTAGTATGAATCCAGATCCTGAATCCAGTTCACTGGACAGTCAGATAGAGTTCTACTCTATATGTAATGTGATTTTTTATTTTTTTTTTAATGTACTTTATTTGACTTTAACGCAAAAAATACTGAAGGCTATGAAGACCCACTCCTTGTGACTGTTCTTGCAGCTCGTAATTACTACTGTGCTGGTGATTACTGGTGATCTTGGCTTCATTTTTGACTTGCCAGAGGTTTAGTAAAATGCTGATGAAACAATTTCCATGTGGTGACAATTCCAGTTGGGACTCTGGCTCTCGGTGACGAAGCTATTTGGCAAGTCCATTTACAAATTGATCTCGTCATGTGACAGCTATCTGATGCTTAATGCTTTTTGACCCTGCAAATTCATCATCCCCAATGCGGAGAAATATAGTTGGGTCCTTCCTGTTCATTCTGATTTAAAGCGACCAAGACATGCAGCCTGTAAACAGGCTATCAGTGCCGAATTGGAGGTGCCTCATATCCTGTTTGACAGCATCATTGCTTTGATTATGCTTACAGAACGCAGATGTGATTGAAAGGTTTTGTTGGATGTGGCATCCTACTGGCCACATCAACTACCAGGTGTGGATGCAAGCCGTCAGCTTCTCGTCAGAGTCACAGAAGCGAAGCCGACAGCGCAGCCAGCGCACACCAGCTTCAACCTACCATCTCGCTGCCAGCACCGCCCGGTTATTTCAGTGCTGACCTTTTTCCCTTCGCTGTCTTGTCAAAAGCTACAATCTACGATCTGACAGTAACTAAGGAAGAAAAGGACGCAGCCAGAACCAGGGCGCAAAATTAAATGGAATTAGCCATTTCAACAGACCATCATGCAGAACATGTTAATGCTCCGGAGCATCCAAAGGGGCAGGCTGCTTAACAGCAACAACCACATCCAGTACCAGCTGACTACGTTTCTATGCAAGTCTGGTATTGAAACTATATTGTCAGCTTGTGTTGGTGGACAGGTTACTACCCAGTCAGTCGTTCACAACTGACTGTGCAGAGTGGCAGTGATGGTGAAAAGAAGGGCAGGAGAGGTAAACTGTCTTGACAAGACTAAACTTCTACATGTAGCTTTTACCTTCAACATTTTGTGCTAAAAGTCTCTTACTTGCTGCATCTTTTTAAAGCCACTGAAATAGCTATCAATTATGACTTTGTGGTTGCTGCCTTTTAGACCATTAGTTCAGAGGAGGGGAAAAAAAAAAATCTAAATGCAATTTTATTTCGGCAAGCTGCTTTTATAATATAAAAATAAGAGGAAAAAAAGGAATTATCACCTTAGCTGGGTGTTCAAGTTGCTGTGGCATGGGCTGGCTACAAGCAAGTCTGGGGCAATATGTGGTCCCAGGCAGGTAGTTCTGTTGGGTGGGCAGAGGCCCGGCTGCCATTGGGGCTGGCCATGACTCTCAGCTCTACTGGCAAAAAAAGGGATGCTCATCAAGAATAACTCTCAGCATATCGGCTGGGTTAGATGTGGAATGGCTCAAGGCATGAATCAGAGTAACTCCACATTCTTACTGAAGTAAGAAACAACTGAATCTGCTCTGCAGTCCATTTTTATTTGTTTGAAGAAGTGTCCCCCACCCCCAGTGGGAACCAGGAGGTATAACCCTTCCCTTAAACAAGTCGCCAAATTCTGATGCTGCCTTTGTGCATTTGGCTCTTGATGTGCTCAGAGAGGTCTCAAATTTGATCATCTTTCTTCAGCAAAGTGCCAAAGCATGTGTTTCACTTTAATATGCACTCCAGTAGATATTTTCTTTTTCCCCTCCCAAAATATCTTCTCTGATTCCCATGTTCCTTGCAGCCCGTGTCAGTTCAGAGCACTGCTCTAAGGGAAGGTTACCACGAGGAAAACCAGAGTGTGGGCTTCCAGTGCTTGATCATAACTTGTGTATGCCCTTGTCCAATTCACCCAGAGTTGTGTTAGACCTCAATGTAGTGAGAATGTGTTTTTGGCAAGAACAAACGGTTTGTGTGGAAAAGTTAAAGCGTTCCACATCCTCATGCTAGCTTGCCTTGCAGTAACTTGATAGGGGAGAGCAGACAGACTAAGCTGAATATGTATTTCAGCCACCTTTGGGCCTCATGTACTGTTATCTAATAACAAGTCCTTCCTCCAAAACATACAAATAACATGCCAGTTCATCATATGAAATGTTATCAAAAGCCAGATCTCATATCACTAAAAATTAGCTATGGCTCCCCTCAATCCTGTCAACATTGTTTTCTTCTCGTTTGTAGTGTGTTGGTCAAAATGTAATCGCTAATACATGCGGACTTGTTCATGATGATTTTACTTGCTGCTAGTGGAGAATTTCTATGCAGTTTATTCTTATTTTTCTGTGCGTAGCTTGAAGATTAATTGGTCCTGTGTTGTGCTGGTGCCCCCCTGGTATTGGGCTGGTCTCAAATGCTGCTCAGTGGCTGGTATAAGCGAGCTCTGTGGAAGATTCAGCTAAAACAGGAGATTTACGTGTGAAAGTGCAACTTATTCTGTGCTTTCCCTTGCTGTGTGCCATGGGTTGCGGTGGTCAACTGGCTTCTTGCGTGTACCATCAAAGGGAGTTTCAAAAATACATTTGGCACAGAACAAAGTTGTAATGTCTCTCCACGTGCCTGCATTAAAGATATTATCTCTGTGGTCAGTGTAGTAGCTACAATGCATTTTGTGATGTAGAGGGAGGTTTCCCTTGCCACTTTCCCTCCTGTGCATCTTGTGCCTAGCTTGGCAATTTGGGCTGGACCCAAGAGAAAGGAGACTGTGGCTTAATGTTGGGCTCCACCTGTGTAAAATAAAAGAGAAGGAAGAGCAGCAAACAGTTGTGTTATGCTGTTATCAGAGCTCCAAAAAGTGTTACCCATATAGGTTACTATGAAATAATTTTAAAAGCTTGCTGTGGAGAAACTGAGAAACAAAATCGGGCTTCTTAATACCTTCTTCCTCTAATTACCTTTCCTGTTTCTGACTGTCCTGGGTACACTGACTCGAGGGGGTTTCACATTACACATAAACTCACCTGGTGCTACCACCGCTTGTCTGGGTCCTTCTCTTCTCCTGCACATTTCTATTCCCAGCAGATACTCAGCCAGGCAGATCACCTCTAGCGCCAAACAGAGGGTTATTTTTCAGGTGTGTGAGCAAGCTCAGTGCACTGCAACATGGTCAGTGACGACAGTGGATGGCACGTAGAGTTGGGATCTCACTTCTGACAGTACCCTTCCTAGGCTGGCTTTACTCAGATGTGAAACTGCTCTATTGGTAAGAAGACCATTGAAAGGTTGGCTGAAAAATCTGGCAATGCTTTTTGTGCCTGAATGAACAAAACAGTAATGACAAAAATCACAGGTGCCCCTCCCCAGGACTGAAGCAACAGAAGCTGAGAGCAGCTGAAGGGCACGTTTAGGAGCGTTTGCTCTGGCCAGCAGACAGCGTGTTTGATGTGCCAGGTCTCTTCTTGTGCCACTGGTGGTTTCTGCTGCTGGGGCAGGGATGTGGGGAAAGAGCAGAAAGAAAATTCCAGCACTTGAGTCTTTAGTTATTCCCACACACAGTGGGTGCTAACAGGGCTGTGCACAGGCTCAGTTCTTGTATCAACTGCAAGATTGTATTTTTCCAGGACTTGTACCAGATGCAAACCTTCCTCTCTGATTTACAGTGGGGTTATGAGGGAAATCCTGTTTGCCTGCATCTATCATAGAATCATTTAGGTTGGAAAAGACCTTTAAGATCATCAAGTCAAACCATAAACCTAACACTGCTGAGTCCCACTAGATCATGTCCCTAAGTGCCACATCTACACATCTTTTAAATACCTCTAGGGATAGTGACTCAGCCACTTCCCTGGGCAGCCTGTTCCAATGCTTGATAACCCTTTCTGCAAAGAAATTTTTACTGGTATCCAATCTAAACCTCCCCTGGCACAACTTGAGGACGTTTCCTCTGGTCCTGTCACTTGCTACTTGGAAAAGACACTAACACCCACCTCGCTACAACTTTCTTTCAGGTAGTTGTAGAGAGTGATAAGGTCTCCCCTGAGCAGCTGTTCACAAATGGTGTTCTCCAGGGTTCAGTATTTGTGCCAGTTCTGTGTAATATCTTTATCAATGATCTGGAGGAGGGGATCAAGTGCACCCTCGGTAAGTTTGCAGATGACACCAAATTGGGTGGAGTGTTGATCTGCTTGAAGGTAAGAAAGCTTTACAGAGGGATCTGGGCAGGATCAATGGGCCGAGGCCAACTGTATGAGGTTCAAGAAGGCCAAGTGCCGGGTCCTGCACTTGGGTCACAACAACCCCATGTAGCACTACAGGCCTGGGGAAGAGTGGCTGGAAAGCTGCCCAGTGGAAAAGGACCTGGGGGTGTTGGTCAACAGCTGGCTGAATATGTGCCAGCAGTATGCCTAGGTGACCAAGAAGGCCAACAGCATCCTGGCTTGTATCAGAAACAGCGTGGCCAGCAGGGCTAGAGAAGTGATTGTCCCCCTGTACTTGGCACTGGTGAATACTGTGTTCAGTTTTGGGCCCCTCAGTACAGGAGGGACATTGAGGTGCTGGAGCTTCCAGGCAGTGAAACTGGTGTAGGGTCTAGAGAACAAGTCTTAGGAGGAGCAGCTGAGGGAACTGGCGTTGTTTAGCCTGGAGAAAAGGAGGCTCAGGGGAGATCTTATTTGAACACAGCTGCTACTAAAAGCCAAGTGCCATCTGCTATGGAGATAGGAGGGACTGGCGCTTGTGGTTAGCAAAGGTGTCTGGCGCAAAAGCCATGGAGGAACCATGAGATGACATCAGCCATGTCAGGCTCACAGTATTACTGTGGCACCTTTAATTAAGGCATTGAGGGTCAATGGGATGCTTGTGGGAGGAGCCTTGAGATGAGTGTTGCTCTGTGAAGCACTCTTAGCCAGAGTGTCAGTGTGAATATTTTGATTCAGGTATAGGGCAGAGAACAGCTATTGTCATTTTGTCCTTCAGATCACTCGAAGGAAATGCTGTATTTGAGCTATTTTTCATAACTTTCCTGTTTTTACTTACAGAATCCTTTCAAGTTGTGGTAAGAGGCAATGGCTTTTATCATGCAAGAAATATCGACCAGGTACTCTGCAGCTTCAAGCTCAATGACAGCCTTACTATCAGTAAGTTTTCAGGCTAATGGATTCCAGTGTCCCCTGTGGGACATGTTGGGGGAGTGTCCAGTGTCCCCTCTCGTCCATGTTGGGGGAGTCTTTGCAGTGGATGTGGGGGGAACTGGGTAGTGATCCACGCCTAAAAGTAGCTTGAAATTTATCGCTATTCAGTCCTGTGACCTGTGGGTATTGTATTGTGAGGGCTTACGTGGGGTGTGCTGCTGCCCTATGAATTTCAGTGTCATTGTAATGGTGCACGTGGGTGATGCATACAGCCAGTGAGGACTGGGTATCAGGTTTTAAGAGGGAGAAATAAAATTGCTTCTCCCTATTCCCTTGTTCATCAACAGTAAAAAGAAATAATGTTATCTTGATCCCCTGGTGGCATCTTCAGACTATTTATTCACCAGTTCAGGAGATACTCACCATAAAGCAGGGCCCTCCCAGGCTTGCTCCATTCCTCTCTGACACCAGTTGCTGGTCTTATTGAAGAGAGCATGTAAAGCGGAAACTCCCTATCATTGCTGTGCTAAAGAGGGTCTTTTGTTTGCTGTCTTAGCAGCCAGGCAAAGGACTGAATAGCCAAAAAAGATTGAGTGTCCAGTTTCTCAGCAGTCTTCTCTTATTCCCAAGAAGCAGTGTATGTCTGGCAGGGTGAAGCACAGTGCTGGGAGGGGAGCTTTGCTCCTTTTCTGTATATGCTACCCTTGTTGGCTGAGCACAGTAGAGGCTTTCATATCCTGTCGTGGTCAGACTGGTGCCTTCCCTAGCAGTGAATTCGCTTATAAGAGGGAGCACATGAATTGCTCCTTCATTTCCCATCCTAGTTGCCTACGTGGAGGCTGCATTAAATAAGCTCTGGTGGTCTCGCTCTCATTCCATGTGCAGATGCCCTTTGCCAGGGATTTGTTTCTTGTGGTTTACCAGGTAGACAGACTTTTGGCTTTTTCTTCCTTGCCACTAATACACTAGCACCTTGACTGGACATCACACAGTGAGTGCTGACCCAGGCCTGGAAGTACGCAGGAGGAAAACTTACCCTAATTCCATATCTCCTCCATGCTGTGTTCTCCTTGGATATGTGTCTATGCTGCCTGGCTTTTTCCCCCTCAGGCTGGCCCTAAAACATACCACTATAATTTTCATGGTCTCATCTCTACCAAAGCAGGGAAATGAACTTTGTCTTCAGGTGTTCTTGGGGTGGGTGAAGCATGAAGGAACAACTCTCATATCTGTTGTTGCTCCAGTTATTTTATCTTTTTTTCCTAAGTAGAAAGAGTAATCAAGCCTCTAAGGTTTAAATAAGCTGGCAGCTTTTACCAGCCCCCTAATTCACTTGGGTTGGACTTTTGTGGACCAGTCTTTCTCTGAACTAGCACCTTAGATGCTTCGTTTGGCGATTCAGAGCTAAGGTGCAGTCACAGCAGTGACTTGTCTGCTCTTGTGCCTCAGCTTATGCACTTCTAGTGGAGTGTCTTTGCAGGATTACTGCTGGGCCTCCACTTGATGTTTGTGGGATGTGGCATTCTGGATGTGACTTTTGAAAGCAACAGGATTGGCACTGCTTACTGTTGGAGCAGCAGAGTGCAGGGAGGCAGGAAAATAGCCCGTGGCCTTGCTTCTGACAGCCTACACCAGATCCCTATAAACATGGGCTTTTTCCAGATGATGCTGCCGCTACAGAGGGCGGTTGGGGACAGGAAAAACAGCCACTAGCACAGGACAGGTCCTCATAGTGACATCAGTCATGGTGCCCCTCTGCCTGTCTCCTGTATATGACCAACCAAATTTTCTGGGTTTTTTTTTCTTCCTCCAGTGTTTGTCCTTTCAGCTCCACTCCATCTCTGTTCTTCCTTTTCCCTAGGCTGAACCATTGCAGCCTCAGCTTCTCCTCTGTGTGGGTGTTTGGAAGTGGTTAGGCAAAAATTGAACCCTATACTTTTGACCCCTTGAGTAACTTGTGGGTTCAGAGCATTCAGTATGACTAGAGTTTGCATGCACTTGTCAGACAAGATGAATATTGCTCAAAGCTGGCTTCCAAATGGCTAGTCGCTGCTGTCAGGAACAGAGATGTACTTCCATTTCTTAGCTGTGTTATCTCTAGCCTGATAATAACATAATGTTGGCATCAACAGGAATGGCCATCCTGATACTTGGCTTTGTAATCAGTACCTTTGGGGAATACTGGTACTTGCCTATATACTGAATTCATCTGTGACTCTCATTGGTGTTGATGCTTCTCCAGGAGGTGGCCTGCTTGGGACAATTTCTTTTTTTCATCCCTGACAGTTATATTCATTTCTTTTCAGATGAAAAGCCGACCCTTGTTCACGATACTTACTTACTTTGTCCTGCCCCAGTGATAGAAGATGCTGGACAGTAAGTATTTCTTTGCAGCGCATGTCAAGAGAGAGGGGACTTCTGGATGAGGATGTTATTACTGAGCTAAGAGCTCACAATTTTTCCCAAAGTGCCAAGATAATAAATTTGTGTGCGTATGGCAGGATTACCTCCATCCCCTTTGTGCCAAATTCTCTCCTAGTATGAGCCAGCATAGCTCCATTCAATATTGGATCTTTAGCACACCCTAATCAAAGGCCTTGCTGGACTGTGGTCCCATATCATAGAACCATAAAATGGTAGTTTCTCCTCTATACCTACATCCTTTTTTTTCAGACCAAAATGTAGTTGAATTCCAGGCAAACTTTTCGTTTGGATTGAAAAGATTATGCTTGATTTGAATTCCTTTGCTGCTGTTGCAGATGTTGCTTCCTGTGTTTTGCCCTGCTTAGGCTAGTGTTGGTATTTTTCAGCTCTTATAATCCTGCAGACTTCTGGGAGACATGACGCAAGGCCCTATCTTCCCCCTGGGTGATCTTGTGGTTGCTTAAGTACTGTACTAGGGGTGAGGGGAAATGCCTCCCTCCCGTCTCCTATTTGTGGGTGAGGGAAAGTCGTTTGGTTGTTTTTGTGGGGTTTGTTTGTTGTTTTGCTTTGTTTTTCTTCAGACCCTTTCTCTGGTATTGGAGATATGGCTAGGGTCAGATTCTTCTTTAATTTCACTGTCATTTCAGTGTTTTTACCCCTTCATCTCAGTGCAAATGTTCTGCATTTGCTTGAATATAAAAGAAAACACAATCTGTCCCTTTAAGCTGCAGAAAGGTTGTGTTTTTTTTAAAAAAAAAAGTCTTAAATTTTCTTGTGCTATCTAAGGTAATATTGGAATTGTCTGAGACTTTATGTTATGACTCACTGTCCTAGTGCCCTTTGCCCCAGGTGGGATGGTGTTTTTTTTAATAAAGAGCATATGCCCCAACTCAATTAAGCCCAGATAAAAAGGGTAGCTCTGGGGCAAGCAGAGAGACAAATGCAGGTAAGCACCTGGAGCCATGAAAATGCCTTGACTCAGCAGGGCATGTTATCCATGCGTGTTCATGAGCCAATGGCTAAAACACAGCCAGAATAAAGGGAACAATGGGTATAAATATGACACTAAAAATAAGTGTATCTGTTTTGTGCTTTAGGGTGGTTTTCCTACAAGTCAGCATGAACAACGGGCTAACGTTCATCTCCAGCTCTGTCAGCATCACCAGCACACAGTGTGTAAGTAATTGCAATGGGGCTTGACAGAGGAACCATGAGATCTTGGAAAAAGACAGTGGCTCTTCAGGCAAAGCCTCCCTGAGTGAGCATGAGCTCTCTACAGCTTCTGTATCACAGTTATTGGTGAGATCGTAGTGGCTCTTTGAAAAATAACCAGGACTCGTTAAGATTAAATCATTATTGATGATCATGATAGATTTACTGAATAAAAAATTGTAACAAAAGGCACCCTGCCCATTCTTATCCCAGGAAAGAGAGATCTTCAAAGCTAGGATCTGACTGGAAGGGAGTCTGGGAAAATGAGGGAAGGATCGTCATGAAGCAACACCCTGTCGAGGTTTGGGATCCTTTATGGGATCTGGGATGAAAGGTGCAACTGCCAGGACTTGGATCTGGAAAGTCCTCTAAACTTACATGGGTATTTTTTTAGTTGGAGGTTGCAGCATTTGTTCTTAGATCCCCACAATTTGCCTTTACTAGTTCAGGATTCGCTAAGGCATTTCTACAGTTTTAGTGACAGGAGCTGGTTCCTTTTCTCTTGATGTCACAGGAGATAACCAGAAAGAGATAGCAGCTTCAGATCCTGGGAGGAGAGTCTTGGTAAAATGCTGCTGCTCAGACTAGCCAAGGGAGAATGTGCTGCTGCAGAACAATGATGGCTGCAATATGAGCATCTCCTGGTCAAAAAGACCACCTATCCTTAAGTGAAGCATCAGGGACCAACAGCTAGAAGTGATCCTATAGAAAAATCCGATTTTAAAAGCAAACAATCAGAATGAAGAAGCTGATTACTAGATAAGCAGTTGTCGTCTTTGTCTTGGAGTAAAAATAGGCAACACCTATAGCTGGTGCAAGCAAGTACAGTGGCTAAAGATTTGGCCTCATGCTTGTGGATGAAACAAAGCTTTTTGCAGTACCTGATAGCAAACACTTTGTATCAAAGTTGAGCTTTGTTATTAGTGTCCAAAGGACTTTTATAGCCTATGCCAAATGCTGTCATATTGGTTTGTAATCATTGTTGGCCTTTTTGACAGCTGCAGAACAGAAGGGAAGGAAGGAAAGTAGAGGCAGTGACTGGAACTTGCAAATCTCATTTTCTGATGTTTTCAGCAGTGAAGCTGGGAAATCTCACACCAGATTGTTGGAAAAGTCCAGAGTGCGGGAACTCAGAATTTAGCAGAGATGCGTTTGCTGCTTCACCTGATTATTTTTATTTTTCCAAAACTTTCCTCCAAATTTTCTACACTGAAGACTGATATTTTCACATTTTATTCCCCTCTTCTACCTCAGGTACAATAAAACCTTTTGAGTCTACAGTAAAACACAAGTGCTAACTGGTGCATTTAGTTACCCATATGTAATTCATTTCTGATGAAGACTGAAGTCTTAGCCCTTGCTGGGGTTCCTGCAGGCCAGAGCGTGGACGCAGGAAGCTTTCCTCTCAGTAGCCTTAGGATAAAGAGAGGAATCCAATCTCCAGTCCTGTCAATCTGACAATTTTTGACCAGCCTCTTGCAGATTGAATGTGAAGGAGGCAGGGAGCCTGATTCTAAGTTGATACAACAAAAGACTCTGTCACTCCAGTTACATCCCATAAGCGAGGAGGCTGGCAGTTCGGTTTCCAACTTTGTCTTAATTTCATGCATTTTACTCTTCTCGTTTTAGAGCCTCCCTCCATTTCCTTTCCTCTCCCGTTTCCTTTTCTGTGGGTGGCAGTCAGCTGGCCTGCTCAGCTCTCCTCCCCAGCTGGCCCTTCTATCCTTTCTGTACAGTAAGTATCGTTTCTTCACTTTACTCCTAAAGCCTCTGTGTGATCTCTGTGCTTTTTTCTGTTCAGCTGCATGAAGTCTGCTATTTCCTTTTCGAAGTCCAGCCTCAGTATGATGCTTTGTATATTTAATCATTAAAAGAGGACTCTTGAGCTTCTTGCTTCCAGCAGCTCCCGAGCTGCTGCTGGCAATTGTCTCGGGGATTTGTATGAGCACTTAGCATGGGAAAAGGAACTCCTGGGAACAAAGGCTACAAAACAAGGAGGTAATGTGTGTTTGGAGTAACAGTAGCAGTGGTATGTATACCTGTGGCTCATGCACTGCATTGCTACTGTGCCTGGAATTGTATTTAAGGTGCAGCAATACCCCTTAAAGTTATGCTTGAACTTTTATTCATGCTTTTCTCAGCAAACTGACTTCACGGGGAATTCATGCCTCTCAAGTGTCTGCTTTCCAGATGCATTAGTGCTGCATGGGGCCATAGGAGGGCCAGAGAGGGGGGCTGCAGCGCTGAACATGCGGCTGTGTAGTATGTCTTCTAACAGGATGCCTTTGAGCAGGGGGTCTGACACATGTGGCAGCACTCCATCTTGGTTTTCACCTGCTCCCTGACCAAATGAATGAGGTGAGCTAAATAGTGTATCCCAAAACAGGTCAGTTTGTCGCATCTATAACAAGAAGCCTCAGACCAGTGGAGTATGGTGATGCTGTGACACAGAGATACGGGATACTGGGCTACTTGCCTAAAAGCATGGAGTAGGAGCTGTGGTTTTGTTAGTCCTGTCTTGAACATGTCAGTCCTGACAGCTCTAGGATTTGGCCTGAGAAAGAACTGGGTACCACCCGAGTCAGCCACTTGGGATCTCACCCAGACTTGGCAAAGCTCTCATCAGCTGGTACTTTCTTTTCCACCCTCAGCCTTTTTATTGTCCAAGGGGAAGACAGACCCACTTGGAACAGTGAAGGGAACTCCTGTTTTAAAAGGGGATAAGCATCAGATTCTGGTGTCATGGGAATTCACCAAGTAGTTTCAGATTTAATAAGGTGACTCTCATGGACTTTATCCTTGATAAATCTTCTTTGGAACTTGCTTTCTTTCCATTTATCCTCCCACCTATCCTTCACTGAAAATCTTCTTCAGCTTCCTCTCTAGCCAGCTCCGGTTCCCGCAGCCTGATTCACAGATCTTTCTTCAAGCTCTTCTCACATCTTCTTAGTCCCAGGCTATCCTGCAGTTTGCTGCCAGGTTTTGCCTGTTCTCTGGTACCACTGGCTGGTGAATCAAACCTCTTCTCAAACTCAGAAGATCTACAATTGAAAAGGTTTCTTTGCCCAGTATAAAAGAAAGGACTGGAGCACCTAAGCTAATCTTAACCTCATCCCATAGCCCAGTGCAGTCCAAGGAAATGGCATGTCCCAGCACACCACTGCCGATCTGTAACAAATGTTCTATTTCCAAAAAGCCGTGTGCGCTGTATGTCCTGCAGGGGCCAAGCAGCACATGAAGACCTGCTTTCTTGTAGTCATCAGGACAGTACAGAGAGTTAATACCTCTTCTGAACACGCTGATGTGAAATGCTCTGTGTGTAAAGAGTCCATCAAGCTTTAGCCAGGAAAATCAAAGCTGTAATTCTGTTTGGTTGCCTGGCTGCTCTGAAAAGCTAATTTTAAGTGTTAGCACTTGACTTTTTTTTTTATTTTTTATTTTTTAATTCTAGTCCTGTTGAAGAAAATGTAACTTCTACTTTGAATGTTGACCCTTAGCTACCTGGCCCCGGCGTCCCACCATTCTCTGTAGAGAAAGAGATGGAATATAAGAATCAGGAATGGTTAAGATTATGATTACAGCATATCATTAAAAACAGTCAAACCAGCCTCAGGAAGGTTACCAAGAACCAGCAGCATTAAGGACTAGTTTGCATAAGGACAGAGGCTGGGGTTGTGTGTGCAGTTTGAGTCAAGAGGCAATTCAGGCAGGCTTGGGAGGCGATGAGGCTGAGTAAGTTGTGCTCTGTTCTGTGATGTCGATGTGCAAGCAGTTACCCATAAGCTATTGGCTCCAATATTCCCATTCTTTGGATATCACATTTGCATATTTTGCATCTCTAGTGATGAAAGGTTACTCTGCACACCTCGGAGTCTGTGGTCTTGTATTTTGAAATACCCCTCTGACAGTATTAAGGGACCTATTAGCACAGATTTGGAAATAGTTTGTATACAAGTTTAGCGCCCTTGAATCTAGTGGGCTGTAAGCATACTATAAACTTACACATAAATTATACATATACATACCAGAAACAGGAGGTGCTTCCCTGAATCATGACTTCAAATAGAGTCTTGTCACACTGAATACTGATGTGACCCTAATGAAAATAGTGATTGCACAATCTACCTGAGACCTTGTAGTGAGGGAAACTTGCCCCAGTCTAATTGTGCAACTTCAGGGCTCCTGCCTTGTTTGTGACACATGCAGATACCTCAAAAGTAATCATCTTGTTTGCAGCTGACCGGGACCATCCTTTTCATCGCTCTCCTGATTCTGTTTCTGCTGCTGGCTCTGGCTCTCCTTTGGTGGTTCTGGCCCCTTTGCTGCACGGTGGTAAGTACAAGCTTTTATTCTTTTGACATGGTTTCATCTCTTCTCTGCAAAAAGCATAGAGTTAGAGTGCTGGGGTGTGTGGTTAACTTCACTGAAGAAAAGTGCTGCCAGGTTTGTAAGGCCCTAATTCAACAAATTGCTTTAAGTGCTTGTTGAAGTTACTCTGGTCTGGGTTTTTCAATGTTGCAAGGCCTATGTGATTTTGACACTGAATGAGAAGTTTAAGTGATTTTTGTGGACGTGGCCCAAGTTTCTGTAGGGATCAAGACCTCCTTAGAACAAGATTTGAAACCTGCTGCAGAAAAGTGTCATGGAACTGACTTACTAATATGTGCATAAGCTGTTACGGTCCTTTTTAGAGACAAGAATTAGGCACTTTTTTTTTTCCTATTTGTAGGAGCTGCAGACTGTGAGTGAATATTTTGCACTAACTTGGTAATCACATGACATTAAGGCAGAACTACCAGGATACAGAGCCATATTATGAGTTACTTAATAAGGCGCTTGACTAAGTGAATAATTCAATGTGATGGATTTAGCTTCTCATCTGCATTTATTTTATGCCTGATGAGAAGCAGTGGGGCTAATGACGGGCTTGAATGTGGGTGAATGGACCAGGGCAACCTTTTTGAGATATGAGCAAGAAAGCATGAGGGCATAGCATTGAGATGGATGAACCTCAGATTTCTCCCATTGTTTATATATTCCAGGTGATCAAAGAGCCGCCACCACCACCACCTCCAGAGCCTGTAAGTATGCTATTTTTGAGCTTTTGCACTGTCTACAGCCACTGTAGTGTATTGTGGTGCCCAGGAACATCAGCTCTGTAGGTGTCTTAATGACACCTCGAAGGCTGTGAGAGGAAGTCTTTTGGGTCAGGAGAGTTATTTCTGCCTTCTGGCCTTTTTATATACATACTGTAAGATTTATTTCCATCCACAGAGAAAGTAGTTGCATAACTCAGAAGTCCACAGACCAACAATTCCTATGGTATTTTGTTCCTTCTGCTGCGCATCAAACAGGTGTGTAAGCAAATCTTTGCTTCTCAGGCTGTGCTGAAAGCTGTCCCTCCTCCAGTAAAACTGCCGTTGTTCTCGGCAGGAGTTTAGCCCAGATTGACAGTAAGGAAAAAAAAGTCTGGCAGCTGGAAGAAAGGACAGTGAAGGCCACATTCTTGTGGCTTTGCTACAGGAGAGGGAGGCAAGAGTCTGCCCTGGCTGTGGTTCTGCAGCAGAATGACCTTTGGAAGGACGTTTAGCCTTTCTCCGTTTAGGTTGGGAGCTGTTTGAAGCAGGATTGTATTCTGGTCTTTTTGGGACAGTAACACACTGACCCTGACCTCAGCTTAGTTTCATTATACTAATTTCATGAAAATAGTAGCAATAAATAAAAGTACCTCCAGAGAAAACTCATGCCTGCCTTTATTTCTTTCCTAGGCATAGACAGTTAAATGATGGAAAAATACTTGCCTAACCCACAAGAGAAGCTTACAGTTTGCTGCTAACTTGCTGTAACTTGGCATGAATATCAGGAGGCAACCACAGCTGCTGTTTTGAGGTTGCCAGAGGCCACCATTACCATGTATGTGATCCTGTTGCTTGTCCTGGGCAGCAGCACTGTGACAATTTAACTTTAGAATACGCACCAAAAATCATGCTGCTTTTAGGGTGATTAGTGTTGTCATGAAGCGTTGCAATTGCAGCCATGCTGTGTTTGAAGGAGGTTTCAGAGAGCATCGCACCCCCGCAGCAGAGTTCCCAGATGCTTTGCAATTACTCTGATCAGCAGAGGTTTTAAATGCAATCAAAGAGACTGTGAGCTGACGTAAGCCTCCAGGAATAACACAGAATACAGATGTTATCCATCCCTTTACTTGGCCTTGTCTTTATCCGGTATGGATTGTTGTTTCGTTATACTGAGCCCTAGCCTCCCTTTAGCTCACATAGTCTGGTATCACTGCTATTAAACTGAATATAGTTATCTAAAAGTTGTTCTAAAGCACAAGCATTAGATTTCCATTACTTTTCAAAATGTATGTGGTAGTTGATGTTGATTTGCTATGTGTTCAGTGTGGGGGATATTTGGTATAAATCCTCTATCAGCTGGAAAAGTATCAGCCATCACCATTAACTGTGTCCTGCTACTGTCAGGCTTGCCAGCAATAAGGGTTGTTAGACATGAAGTCTTGAAATCTGTGTTACATCGCATGGAAGAGGCAGGATATTTTATATAGTACTCAAGTTCACAATGAAATCAAATATAAAGGAATTAAAACTGCTGATTTAGTTGCCGGGTACTGTTTCAGATGTGGCATGAAATTTGATAAAATTTCAAATTAAAACAAACAAACAAAACAATAATAAAACCCCAACACCAAACCGCAGTGCCTTACTTGTATATTTATTTCCCTGACATAGGATTCAAAAAAAAACAACCCCACAACAACAAAAAACAACCAAAAAAAACCAAACCAAAAGGAAAAAACCCCAACCCCCCTGACTAGTTAATAAAAATGTCAACTTTAGCCTGGCCTGGCCATACTAAAGAATTTGTTGGAGGAACTGACCCATGAACCATAGCTGAGAGATCAGACGTCACTGAATGGAAATACTGATGGAAATACCTTTCTCCAAGGCAGAACCTAAGAGTTAAATATGAAAAAACAAAAATTAAGGCATGTTTTCTAAGAGCTACTGTCGGCTTTTGGACTCTAAATTCCATTTACTTTCCAATAGAAACTTGTAGGGTAATTTTGAAAAAATGTCGCCTAGTAATGTGACAATAATTTGTGTCCTTCTCTAGTATTTGGATTTTACTTGATTTTTATTTTTTTTTTCTCAAGTAAAAACTAAGTGTGGGCAGTGTACCGCCCAGTACATACCTGTACCGATGAAAATTAGCAGAGAGCACTGTGCACGGCCAGTCCGAGAGCAGCATGCACATCAGCATGAGGTGTATTTATTTGTCTGTCTTAAAGAGTGTGAGGAACGCGGATGGTATTGTAGGAGGCTTGTTGGGCTCTTTCCTCAATTATGTGTGTACTTGGAGAAGTGTTGTGGTGTGACTTTCAGCTGCCTCAACTCAGCGTAATGATAGACACTCTGAGAAATCCCAGTGACTTCTATCAGCTGAAGGTGGTAGACCTGGAGATATGTTCCCATGGTTGTCAAACTGGAAATATTTGTCAGCTTTTAGTTAAGCAGGAACAGAACAATGGACCTGAAGTAAAACCCTGATTTAGACTCTGCTATGTTCCAGAAAAATAATCTGCAGTCTTTATAATTGCAGGTCAAAAACTCTGGATCTGAGGTTCCTGTCAATTTGGAGATGCTCCAGTCTGAGTCCTTGTTCCAAACTGTACAGCTTGAGCCAGACTCCTAAAAAGAATCAAGCAGCATAGAATAACTGGTTACAGCTGCCATGAGAAGAGGGTCTGATGCACATGTTAGAAAACTCACAGTGGTAGCTCTTTTGCCTGTTAGGTGACATTAAGTTCCAAAAGCGCGATTAATAAACGATTTCTTTGGGCTGATTGCTGCATTTTCTGCATAGCAAAGTGGCAAGCCCGTATAATGTACAATTCATCTCCACTTTGCCTTCCTTTATGAGTCAGTTGTGATTTTGAAGCTCAGCGTGTATTTGACTAAATAAAAGCTGCCTGGAGAGAGGAATAGGCAATCCTCTTTGGCTTCCCTAGTTAAAACTGCAGCTGCTGAGACAAGAGACTTTTGTTTTTGTCAGCAAATAAGTGCAACACACAAAGCCAGATATCCAAAGATTGGACCGTAGGATGTTCATTTGTTTTCCATAGTTTATGCTGTTCATGTGAGCACAGCAGTGATATCTCCCTGTCTTTCCCATAGGAATCAGATGATGAAGATGGATTGCCAAAGAAAAAGTGGCCAACTGTGGATGCATCTTATTATGGAGGTCGAGGTGTTGGTGGGATTAAGAGGATGGAGGTATTTAACTTGTTCTTTTGTGCTGTAAAAATGAGCATGTTTAATTATAAATCGTAGCAATATGGTTTTTATGTGATTTTTAAAAAGCTACCTTGATGGACTAGAGACTGGGATTTAATTCGGGCTTGTCCACCTGATTGCACCTGCTGTCCAAGTAACAGACATCAAGCTGCCATCATTCACATGAATAATTAAATGAATCTAGCGTTATGAGCCAGAGAAAATTTGCAAGTTGGGAACTGGGGTAAGCACCAAAAGAAGTTTTAATTTACTGAATCACACCCTTCAGTGCAGTTGGGTCTAGTTTTCTTGTCTAGTTTTCTTGTCTCAGGCAGAGTTATGCTGGTTCTGAGTATTTGAGGGTGCCATCTACGCTGTGCCTGGCTGGCTGAAAGCAGTTGGTTTGAGGAATTTAAACCACCGATTTTTCTTTCTTTCCCTTTTTCTTTTGGGTTTGAGTTTTGGGTGGGTTGTGTTTGTTTTGTTTTTTTTTTTTCAGTTAAGCGTTAACTCCTAATGCACAAAATCACATCTGCATTGAAATTGGCCAATGAATCAAAACCTGCCCTGGGATTTGCGCACAAGCCAGTCTTTCTGTGTAAAGTGAGGTGTTACTGTGAAAGAAATTTGCCTTGTGCTGTCCTATGGCATATACATTCCAGGAAGTCGGTGGATAATGCTGTGATCGGCTGCTAACTCCTGTAAATAAACATCTTGGTGAAATCAATTCAATGTTCCTAACCATGGATAACATAAGGCAGGGAATTGTCACTCACCTGCATCAGCTGAGGGCCTAATGATGACTTTTAGGAATGTCATACCAGAAACTCCCACCAGATGTAACTGGTAGCTGAGAGGTGGGCTAATGTAAGCTAGCCAAGGATCGGGACCAAACTAGGGCTAGCGGAATGAAAGCAATGGCTTCCCAGAAAATCCTTGCAAGTCTGCAGTTTACGTACTGCTTCTTACTATCCTTAACCATTTTTCTCATGAGAATTTTATCCTTGATGCTGAGTAACCTTATAGATCATATATTGCCCTTGAATGCAGGATCGCATTTCTGTTTGAGGTAAGTCAGACAGCTAAATTGAAATTTCAGTTTGAAATAAGTACTGCATACTATGTGAAGGTAAAGTTACTGACCTCTCTTGTGACTGTGCAAGGTATCTTTGGAAGAGCTGTTTTTAGTAGTAGCTGCACAAGTTTGAGGGCTGGTGCTCTTAAACCATTCACATACTTGTCCACTGACCCTTTTTTCACTTTTGAACTGAACAACAGGAGGTGCTTAGGGCTAGTTGTAAAGACTGCCTACCTTCAGCCGGTGCTGCTGCCTGCTTTTTGCATGAGGCAATGGGAAGTGTATTACAGCTGTGACCTAGCAGAGCTGGGCAGAGTGCTTCAGGTTTCACTTGGACATGGGTTAATCTGCCCTAGATGCTGTGAAGTCCCACAACACCTTACGTTACTGGAAAGTGCAAAGGCCAGTAGTTCAAGTAGTTGAGTGAGACTGTTTGACTCTTACATGTGTATTTCTGACTACAGTGGGAGGTTGGTGCCTTCCTAAGTTTGGCTTCATGTCTGGTAGCATTGGGTCATCTGATGGGAACTAGATTAATGACTGTGAAAACCACCTGCTGGTGGGACTGCTGAAGTGTCTCTGCTTACAGTGTGCTCTCCTGACTTCAGGTGCGATGGGGAGATAAGGGGTCAACAGAGGAAGGAGCAAAATTGGAGAAGCCCAAAAATGCTATTATTAAGTTGCCAGAACAGGAGTATGAACCATGGGAACCCAAGCCGAAAAAGCCCCATGTGCGAAAACCACCTTCCCAGCGGAAATGGTACACTCCCATCAAGGTAATGTGTCTGCCCCTCAGTTTTACCAAGTCTCTTATGTCACGCGTGTTAGTACGTCCCAGTTCTTTATCACAGTCTTTCTTACGGCGGAGCTGGGGGAGCCTATTTAGAAAAATGGCCAGTAACCCTGAACTTTGTCCATATCTTGGAACATGCATTTCACCTGGCACTGTGTTGCGATAGTTTTTTGAGGAAGAGCGGAGCGAGTTGGAAGGCATGAGCAGAGATCTTCCCTCCCTCAGCTCACACCTTTTCAGGTACTTTTGCACATCCTGGGTTGCAACAGCAGATATCTCAGCTCTTAGGGAGGGTGGAGAGGGGGGTGCTGTTTTGTGTCATCTCAAGGCAGCGTATAAAGACGGTCGGATAAACTGCACCGTGCTTGCTTTGACTGCACTGTGGCTGAGGCCTTGGGTTGGGATTCAGCACTGTTCTCCTCTAGTTCAGCCACAAGACATAGTATTTTATTTTGGGCAAGTTGCTCAATCTCTCCACACTTTTGTCCCAATTTCTCCCGTGTCATTATAGTATCTGGTGTCTCTTTTAATGTATGTATCCTCACACAACCCTTGAGGCAGCACAGAGCTGTTATCTCTGCTCACAGAGGAGGAAGCTGGAGGGCTAGCACAGGCCAAGGGAGTACTATGCTTATCCCGGAAACCTGTGGCCATGTCCCAAACCAGTGCTTTGTGGGATGAGGTTCCCACCTCCCCACAATGCTCACAGATCAGTTTAAAAGTGCTTGAATTTATTGTCTGAAAAGTAGCTGTGAATTCTAAAGCCTGCCTAGGTGCCTGCTTGTGGCTGTTTATCCGTGTTCCAGCTCGCCTCACATCAGTGCAGTACTTCTGTTGTTCTGCCTTTTGTTAATGTGACACTTATCTAATTGTACCTCTCTAATTGTTCATGTTAAAGTCATCCTCAGTGAGTTTCAAGCAGGCTGAATTTGGCCTGCTGCATATCAGGTACATGTTACCCTATTGAGATGTCTTTTCTGGCTGTCTAGATAAGCAGTATACAGAGGGCAAGGGCGCAGGGGCAATGTTTGTGCAGACAGTTTAATAGAGAAAGGCTGGATCAACTCACCTGTAGTTTAATCTCATGCTGTTTTCCCCAAAGTTCTTCGTCATGTCATATTATTTTTATTTATTTATTTATTTTTATTCCAGGGCAAACTTGATGCATTGTGGGCTTTGGTTCGACGAGGCTATGATCAAGTCTCTCTTATGAGACCGCAGCCAGGAGATAAGGTAAAGTGTCACCAACACACTGGCATGTCACTTCTGTGTTAGCAGCAGCAATGCTCTTCCCCCTGACCCGCAACAACCCCATCTTCTTTTTTTGGTTTTTTTTTCTTTTCTTTGTCAGCTTGTCTCTTTTCACATTACCGTAAGGCTAAGAATTTGTCACAAGAACAGAGATTTCAAAATGAATTAAAATGTTTGCTGTGGCATCTATTTAAAAGTATTTCCCCAAAAGGTCAACAGTAATGTCCCCACTGTGATAATTTGAGCAGACTGAGGAAGAAACTGGCTGGCCACAGTAGTATATGAGGCCTTTTTTTCTGGGCACATGTGTTCAAGTCAAAGGATAGGTTCTTTGTTTGTGGGTTCTGGGGGACTGCTGGTTTTGAATTTAATATACAGTAGTCGTTCTACAACAGTAATTGTTGTTCCTACCCAACTTCATAAAAATGCCTCTCAGATTTAATAATAGAGTTAAGTCATTAATGAGAGAAATCATGAACCGTGCAGGTGATGAAGAAACAAATTATAGCAAAGTTAAAGGAGAGTAAAGTTTCTGTAGAATTCTGTGCAAATACACATTTCTTGGTCATATCCTATATGTAGCAGAGAGTATCTCCTGCCTTGATAAAGTCTGTTGGCCAGGCATAGGTCAGGAGGAGATTTCTCCTGGGAGAATGCAGGGCATTTGTGCCTTTCAGAGACGTAGAGATGTCTGTGTGCTGCCCCTGGGTCACTCACGATAGCTTAGTTCAGAGCGCTCTCATGATTTCCCCATGATAGCCTCGCACTGTTACAGCTGTCCCTATCTTGTTATTCTGTCAGGACAACTCCATAAAAATTGAGTGCTGTTGCACTTTCAGATTTGGTTTTCCGCAGTGGAGCTTTGAAACATGAAGACCAAGCAGAGACACCGTCTTCCTCGCCACTATGGCCCTTCTCTGGTTGTACATTTTGTCACCTTTGCTCTCAAGGGGAAGGGGTTATGGAGTTACAACAGTAGGGGCCATAAAGTGCTTTTTTGGGGGTAGGAGTAGTGCAGAGGCCCTTGTGCTGGGCTTGTCTGCCTGGATGATTTTTATACCTAATAACAGCCTTAAAAAGCAGCCCTAATTTACATCATCTAGGGCAAATACACTACACCCCTCCAACTTTTGGCAAAATACTGTTAGGGCATGTGTCTAGTTATTAACCAAACATATGCAGCTTCAGTATTTAAAGTTTAGTCTCTTCCCTTTTTCTTTTGGTGCATAAGGAAACTAAGAGAACAAACTCAGCTTCCTATGCTACTTTGTAAAATGGTTTTGACTGTTACACTAAAGCTGTATTTTCAAGGCAGCTGTGCTTGAGACACCTTATTTACTTTTTAAGCACGATCTAGAGCTTCTGAATAGGCTCTTTAGGCCCAGCTGTATTTTGATAGCGCTAACATTGTATAATATGAATCTATCCTCTGCCTTTCACTCCCTCGGTTGGTACATTTCTATTAGTGCAGAGTACAACAGAGCCTCTGTTAGCCTGTGCGGTCAAGAAACATGCAGGGGGGTGGCTCTGAACAGGGATCCTCAGTTCCTTGCCTTGCAGCTCTGCTGCGGGGAGGACAAGGGACTCAAAAGAGGCAATGTAAAACTGAGCAAGCTGAAGGATTATTGTATCAGGGAGAATATTAGAAAATCAAACGTACATCTGGGAAATAGGGTGGAAAGAATCCTATTGAGCCAGATTCGGTGGAAGAATAGGATCATCTCTGTTCCCTGGCCTGTGAAATTAGCTAAAGCTGAAGAATATTGAAAGTGAAGCAAGAAAATGACTAGACATCCTTCTGCTGTAAAAAAAAAAAAAAAAAAAAAAAAAAAAAAAAAA
>NW_009649187.1:4210669-4215514 GCF_000708025.1 Charadrius vociferus
ACAACCTTCTGCTGTAAAAAAAAATAAAAAAAATAAAAAAAAAAAAAAAAGGATATCACAGGCCTGTGTTTCATGGAGAAAGCTAGCACAGAAAAGAGCAAGATTATTATTTATTGTTTGGTTGACTTCTCTAGTTGTGATCCCTCAGTAGAGAATTGGCGCCTTGTGAGTTAGGCATTTGGTGGGGGGGAGGTGTATAAATATAAATGTACATACGCATAAGTATATATGAGTATACACGCACGCAATTACTTACTTTGTGGCTGAAGAATGGGGAAATGAAGTCAGTGCTATGAGTGACCAGCAGCATGGAGAGCCTGGAGCTCTGGCTGTGCCAAACAGCCCCGGGAGCAAGCCCACAGCTCCACTGGACCCAGCCCCAGCGGGGGCAAGGCCACTCCTGTACTGGTGTGATGACAGTAGTGGATGGATTTTGGTTTACTGTTGGGTAGATGTCAAAGTACAGCCTGATGTCCCTTGGTGCACTGTGGTCTTCCGGACTGCACCATCCAGAGGCCAGTGACTGTGTTGTGATCTCAGAGAGGGGGATTGCTCTGCTTTGTGAGGTTTTGAGGGGTTTTGGGGGGGCAGTTATTCTGTTTTTGCCTTTTTTTTGTTTGATTTTTAAGGTAATTTCATAGCTGTCTTGGTTGTTCGGGAAAACTTAGAGCTCAGAAGGCAAAAGGAATACACAATTTAATTATGTTTTGGGAGTGGCATTTTGATTTATAACTCAGAAAATTCCCATCTCTGAATTTCCCAAAATCAGTCAAATTATTATTTTTACATTTTCAGGGATTACCAGAGATATAGGTTGTTTCCCACTGCAAAAATATAACTCACTGAATTTACATTTTTCCAAGTTTCTATTTCACAGTTTAGCTCCATTTAAAAAAAAATAGTTGTCAGTTTCCATTTTTATTGCTATAGTTGGGCATATGTTCACTTTTTGTAGCTATTGGGAGAAATTGTAGCAAAACATTATTTTTTTTTCTGCATAATGAAAGTAATAGTTGTAGTAGTGAAAGAACATCCACAATATTTTTCTCTCTGTATTTTTCACAAATCTTTTGAGACAGGGAAAAGATGTCAAAGGAGAATTTTTTGACATTAAAACACTCTTTTAAAACTCTTTTGAAAAATGTAATTTCTTTCATCATTTGAAAATGAGTACTTTGGGTTGGGAGCTTTTCTTCCCCCCAAAAAACCCTCAAAAATACTTGTAGAAAAACCTTCTGTTGTAGTTTTGGTGGAGAAAAAAAAAAAAAGTATGTGAATGTTTTTGGTTGAATCACTGATGTATCTGGTTTTGTCAGAAGCAAAAACATGTTAAATATTTTTCAGAGCTGTTCAGCATCTTCACCCACAACACAGTTCTCTTCTCTTTGGGCCTGCAGAACATACAGGGGAGGTAGTTTTGTTGCCCCAGGTTTTCAAAACATGACTTCTCTCCCACTCCCATCATGAAGTGAAGTTAAAAATAGCACTGTTTGTACTTTTTGAGTCTTCATGTGGTGCAGCCCATTCCAGAGTGTGTGCAAGTGCCTTGCACTGGAGATACAGGCTGAAGTGTGTGTGCAGGAATACAGGGCTGACTGCTGTAAGGGACTCTGTTGCCCTTTGCTCTGGGTGGCCAGAGCTGCTGTCTCTCCATCCTCATTTCTTCTTTGGTCATGATCCTGTTGCCTTTCCCAAACCACCTGCTCTTTTCCCTACCTGTGACCCCCTTGGACTCCTGCCCTAGACATTTTCTTCTGTTTCCTTCTGTGTGTTCCTCTTCTCCTTGCTGTGTCTATCAGTCCTTGTTTCCCTGCAGCTCCCCTTGATGAGACAGACTGGTGCCCTTCGGTCCTGCCCTCTGAGATGGGTGGTTTGATGACCGCCTCTTTCCCCTGTTCCTGTCACACTGCAGGAATGGAACCACTAGTAGGAGCATGTCTTGGGTACAGCTTTGCTGCAGAGCTGGCTGAGGCTCCCAAGAGCTCCCCTGTCCTGGCTGGTGCTTTCCAGAGCATGGCAGGGACTTATCAAGAAAAGGATCCCAGGATGGATGACCCAGCATCATTAAACTGGGTTGTGTTAATAGAACTGGTGGTTAAAATTTCAGGGGCTTTCCGAACTGACTAAAGAAAACCAGCCAAGCACAAGCTCTGATGCCCCTTCTCCTGGGAGCTCTGCCTGGAGTGTTTGGCTTGGCTCTGCAGACAGCTCCTCCTCTTAGTCTCCATTCAAGATCATGTCATGGCCCCACCACTGAAATTGGTTGTTATTAGTTTGGCAAATAGCTCAGTAAAGGGTCACAGGACCCTGCTCACTCGACTTCTGCAGGTCACCCCTAGCAGGAGCCTGTGTTGCACCAGGGTGAGACAGCAGGGGATAAACGCGCACTTAGCTCTACCCCATCATTAGCAGACAGGCTGCTATTTGTGGGATGGCTTTTTTTGCTGAGCTCTCCAACAGCATCAGCAGAGGAGTGAAGAGATGAAAAAGGGGCTGGCAGCTCTCCCGCAGATTGCTGGGCTTTCTTCCTTGCAGTAATGTACAAAGGTAAAGCCTTGTTAGGCATTTGTGCTACTGTTGCAGTGATGGATCCCTTAGAGCCAAGCTGCTATTCTTGCTTTCGTCCCCTAGAAATCTGGGGCTTAGAGGACCAGCAGTCACTCTTCTGGCCCAATAAAGGGATTAATGGCTCTGAGGTGGGGACACTCTGCTCATCCAGCAACAGGGAGCGTGTCAGAGTGGCCAAATGGCCTGGCAAGCTATGCATTGCTCGGGATACTCAGGCTGCCTTGAGGACTTCCCCATCACCTCTGTGTTGGTGTCCTCCTGAGCTTGGTTATCAACTTGCAGGGGGCTGCTATGAAGATTGGAGTTTGGGAAATATTAATGTCTGGCTATCTTGAAGTATCGTATCGAAAGCAGAGTAGCTGGTGGGGCAAGCTGTCAGTAGTCTGCAAAAGGGAACTTTCAAGCTCTTCCCCTTGACCTCATGGATCAAAAGTGGGGCTGTTACCAATGCCAGCAAGTAAACATTAAAAGCCCCAATATGTGCAGAGAGGAAGGTGAGATGCTTCTTTCAAATGGTCTGCTTAGTTGCTGCTTTCAGCAAATCCATTCCATTTTGCATTTCAGCACATACTGTCACAGGAAATTCTCAGAAGCTCGGTTTACCGAAAACCTCAACTGAAAAAAAAAATACATTTTTCCCCCCAGGCAGAATTGCTCTTGTTTACTTTAAAGTTTTAGAAAGTGATCTCACTTTTGTCACTGAAAATTACCTGCAACAGAGAGTGAGAGTGTAGACTGGATTTTGCTGTCATAATCACCATTGTATACTCAATGCTTTAGCAGTACTACCCTTTGCACATGCAAAGCCTTTTCCTGGGAAAAGAGGCTAGAAGCAGGCTATTGTACAAAAACCTGAAAGCCTTTTTTTTTTTTTTTCTTTTTCCTTCTGCATTCCATAAAACTGAAAGTAAAAAGGCTGCTGTGCAGCCAAAAAATTCATAAGCTATAAGCTGCTGGTCATATTTGAAGCCAGGACTTCTGGGTCCTTTCAAATTCTCACCATTGAGTCACTTCGAACAAGGCATGACAGCTGGAATTTTAAACACCAGCCTCTGAAATGAGAACAGGAGTATTTGGGTTCCTTATTCTGTGCGTCCCTTTCAAAGTAATCACTCTTAAGCTGATAGGTTTGTTAAAGCTCAAAAGGTCTGATTACCCTCGAATTTTGAATGATTCCTTGTAATGTTGACCATGACATCTATGTGCCTTGGTTTTCCCAACTGCAAAATAATAACGAGAACACAGTATTTACCTTCCTTACAGCTGTGAGGGTTAGTTAAAGCCTGCCAGACACTTGGGACTCCTTGGATGAATGGTGGGACATCAAGCCTATGGATTATTAATGACTAGTAATTATTTTCTGGCTGCTGCCCACAGGTGGTCAGCAGTTTCAATGCAGAACCATGGGGATGGCAGTACCCACCTGTCACTCCATGCTGCCCATGTACCAATGCTATTTGGAGCTCATACGAATGACTTCTTTTCAAGACAGAGTAATGGCCTTTAACAGGTTTACCTGCCACTTGCTTGGAGAGGTGTTCACAGAATCACAGAATCGCAGAATTTTCAGAGTTGGAAGGGACCTCTAGTTGGAAGAGATCTAGTCCAACTCCCCTGCTAAAGCAGGATTGCCCAGAGCACATTACTCAGGACTGCATCCAGGCGGGTTTTGAAAATCTCCAGAGAAGGAGACTCCACAACCTCCCTGGGCAACCTGTGCCAGTGCTCTGTCACCCGAACTGTAAAGAAGTGTTTCCGTGTGTTGGAACGGAACTTCCTATGTTCCAACTTGCACCCATTGCCCCTGGTCCTGTCACTGGGAACCACCGAGAAGAGTGTGGCTCCATCCTTCAACCCACCCTTTAGATATTTGTAAGTAGTAATAAGGTCTCCCCTCAGCCTTCTCTTCTCCAGGCTAAAGAGTCCCAGCTCTCTCAGCCTTTCCTCGTAAGGGAGATGCTCCAGTCCCTCAATCATCTTGGTTGCCCTTGGGTTGTAGTCACCCAAGTAGTAATTGGCAGAGCTACAGGGGGTGCTGGAAAAGCAGCACTGAGCTCCTTCAGACTATATTCATGAGACACTGTTGCCTGGTTCTGGGCATTTTCTCCCTTTGCTTAACCTTTCTGGATCCAATTACCTTCATAAGCTGCTGAAAAATTAAAGAGACGGGGACATCTCCTGCCACAGTAGGTGATCTCACTTTGTCACTTTCAATGAAAATGTGACACGTGTAGCCCCCATTTTACTTTTTTTACCTTTTTGCAAAGAAAAACAGTA
>NW_009649187.1:4215525-4251697 GCF_000708025.1 Charadrius vociferus
TCCTGCTGCAGCAGGCATGGCATGGAGAAAAAAGCTCCCTGGTTTGGGACTACTGTCCTAATGCCACAGTTCCCAGGATGTGCTGAGCACTGCAGCTGGAAATATTGGTGACAAACTAATTTCGTGTGCTGCAAGAAGTCCCCATACTGCCATTACCTCTCACTTGTGCCAGGATCGTGTTATTTCTGATGTGGAAGAAGAATTCACAAATGGGCTTTGAGGATAGATACTGCCTCTCTTCCCTTGGGTGGAACTAGCAGTGTGTCCACATCTTTGGGAGCTGAAGGCACACTCAGTAACAACAGCCACAAGAGGGTCTTCTGAAGGATGGGTACATTCCAGGGCTGGTACTACTTAGCACAGGCTACACAACAGGATGAAGGATTGGTCTTGTGGTTAAGACATTGAGCTGTCACTTTGGAGGCCCTGGCTGTAGCTGATGTAGGTTCTTCTTCTTCACTTCTGTTGTTCTGTACTTCCACGTGATAAATGACATGAACAGTAAATTCTAGGAGGGTGAGACCATGTTCCTAACAGCACTTTGAGCACTTCATAGATGGTTGAGTTGCTTCCCTGGTGTGTTCGTTCCTAGAAATAATAAGGTGGTGGTGTCCCTAGGAGCTCTTCCATCCAACTTAAAATATGAGCTTTTGGAGGAGGAGAGGTTTTCTGTCCTTTGTAAATACGCCAGCACTGATAATGAACTGTAGGAGTGTCATCCCAAGAGAAGAAAATCTTTGTGAGATAAGCACAGAGGAACCTGGGAACTGTGGGTTTACCATCCAATTGCTCTAGGTAGCAGCAGAGCCATTTAGGGGCCAGTTACCCAGAGATGGGTTTGGGGATACTTGTATCTGTTTCCAGACTCTGAATGAAGAGGCAGCTTGTCTGTGTGCTGGGCCAGGACCTTAGCCTTTTGGCTGAGGCAAGTTAAAATAATAACTGTTTTCACTAGAAATCTCTCTAAGAGTCTCCATCATTATCCTATACCCTAGGTGGGTGAAGAGCATTGTGATTTCCCTCTGTGCATGCCATAATCCCAGCTTGCTCCTGAAGAGACAATTGGACAATTCACCCTGGAAAGCATGATGACACTTAATTACAGTTTGAGCAAGACCAGTTATGGTCCTTTGTGGCCTGATTTGCTCCTCCCAGCAAGCCGCAAATACCTCAAGGCTGAGCCTGTTGCACCCAGCAAATGTTTGTTGCTCTTGTTGCTATGCTCCAAAGCCCTCCCCATTCGAGGTGATGGACAAATGCAATCTCCTTTTCCCTGAAATGCCAAAGGAAAGAGAAAAATCTTTTGCAAACCAACTACTGTTGTTTTTTTTCTTGAACCACATTCTAGTCTGGTCAGCATTCAAGTGTGGAAATGTGTGGTGCTGTGGTTAAAACAAGGGATGTGAGTCACGAGTCCTGAACTTGTAAATACCGTTTTGGTTGGATTTTTTTCCCCCGAAGCTGCTGCATAACCTTGGGTAGATGACATGACCTGACAGTGGCTCCCCTCACTTCCTCCACTCTGTGACCCTCATCCATAAAAGCTGTCAAAAAAGAGGAAGGCAGTAAATTGTGTGTTGTGAGTGCAGGTTTAGGTTAAGATATTTTTCTCAGGTTTGTGTGGAATTTGGTCTGATGTGGTGGTACTTTGCGATTGGTACTGAATAAAGTATGCCTGATAGACCTTAACTTCGATTAGGTCCATTGTTATCCTTTCCAATTCCCTTTGCTTCTTCAGTTTTTTTAGGGCTCAAAATCAACAGGCTTTGTTATAGATCTGCACTGTGTGTTACTTCAGTCACAACCTCCACAAGGTCCAAGACATGTTGTGATTTGTGCTTTCCTGCAAGATATCTTGTGACACTGGCCATTCTTTCAGGAGGTGCCTGTAGTCCTTTGCGGCATTTTCCTGCTAAGGCAGGACTGGAAACCACATGCAGCTCCCTGCTGAATGGATTGTGATACAAATTATTTGAATAGCTCTGTCTTCAATACTGGGCTGGGTTCTCAGTGTCACTTGCCTCGTGTGCCTAAGCTGGAAAAGTGGTATGAGGCATGTGAGAGCTGGATGGTGGGGATGTGCTTAGCACAAAGTTTATTTTGCTGAAGGGTCCTGGTCCTAGCTTAAAAGGCTAATTTTCTTGGCTGAGCTATTCCTCCTTCAGGTTCCTCAGTGTTGGTTGGTTTCTGCAGGGGAAAGTTGGAAGTAACCCCCTTCTCTCCAGTGTATTTCTGCACTGGTCTTCAAACTAACAGAGAAGACTGCTCCCAGGGGACCCATCCCTGGTTTCAAGCAGTGCCATGCATAGTTGGGACTGTGAACTGTGGAGTAGTGTCTGCAGATGTGAGTGTCTTGGGAACCTATCAGTACTTGATTGTATTCAACTCTCAGTATTCTGATTTAAAGAAGCTCCAGTAGCCTGGGATACTGCAGCTATTAACCTTGCTGCAAAACAGTTCCTATCTGTATTGTAATTCCCTAGTAGATCTGGACACCATTTTCCAGATTACTTTTTGTTTTGGCTAAAAACTGCTTTTTTAGATGGTCTGTACGTGTTTTTGCTTGTTAATGGAATTAGCTGAAGTGGAAAAAATACCTTTGAAAAAGCCTGAATATTTTAATTTTTTTTTTTGGAAACACCTTTTCCATCTGAAACTCAAAGAAAAGGTGTTTTTTTAATTTAACAACATATGTGTTTCAAACCCAAGTGAAACTTATTTTGACGTATTTCTCGTACATGAAAAATGAAGGCTTTTGGTGGTTGTTGACTTTTTCCTCGGCCAGCAAGTGAACCGAAAGATGACTTTTATTGCCACTGTTACGTGCAGTGCGTGCCATGGGCTTGTTTGTGAGTTTGCCCTGGCAACCCACCTCCCTTGTCCCCTGGGGGATCCCCTGGATGGGGTTATCACACACTTTGTGTCTAAAGAAGAGCTCCTGTGCTCTCTCCTCCCTTCCCCACCCCATAAATCCTACTTTCTCAACTATTTGGCTCCTGTAGGCAGGGTGTCTGAGGGCATACTGGGCTTTTGAAGAATTTCTTCTCCCAGCCCCTTTACAAAGCAAGGCTGGTCCCCCTTTGCCTGTGTGAGAGGGGCTCAGGTATTTTGGCTGTCACCTGGACTTTCTGGGTGGCGATGTGGGCCATGTCTCAGCTAAGCCAACAGGTTTTACTCCAAATGTGTCAGTAGCCCAAGGCATCGCTTAGCTGTGTCTCACTGTCACCACATTCTCTCCTCCCAGCCCATACGCAGCTAATCTTCTTGTTTGTCACTCGGGTGTCAGGGTTTCTGAAGCAGGGACTAACTTTCTGTAATGTGTCTCCCTGGGGCTGCATCAGTGAGCCAGTGACCAGGTGGGCGGTTTAGTTTGGTTGCTAAAAAGTAAGAGAAAAGGCACAAATGTTGCTTATAAGGTGTCTTTGTGGACTGTGTGAAGGATCTGTCGTGCCTCAGCTGCTGTTAAACATCACTGCCCCTTCATGGGTCAGGACATGTCTTGTTTGAAATTGTGTTACCTCCCGCATCTTAAAACTCAGTTTAATTCCACCTCGCTCACGCTGTGCTGTAAACAGAGCTTGCTGCTGCTTGGATCATCCTTGTGCATTTGCATTTGTCATTTTGTAATTTTCAATTTAACTTTGTGATGTACCTAAGGCCATAATAGGGTCTTCACTGTTACAATACGAGTGATTCTCAGTCTACAACGCAGTGATTTCCTTCCCCTCCAATAACTCCATCACAGAAGGAGGGAGCAGAAGTGATATGAGTTGACTTATAAAGAGGCCAAATAATACAATGGCTAAAGAAAGAGTTGAACTGATTTTTCTTTTTAAAAGCAGCGATAAAGAAAATAATAATGATACTCTCGTTGTTGGACACTGCCATTTTATTGGACCTTACTTTTAAAATCCTCCTCTCTTCAAGTCAACCCCATTTCCTATTGTCTCTTCCTAGTTTTGGATTACCATCATTTTAAGCATCAATGCTGAGCTGCCAAATAAATCCCCAGAAAATTGTTATTGACAAGAGAGGATTTATTAAACTGGAAGATATTTGAAGAGTCAGATTCTCATGTAAACAAATATTTTATGTTGATGATATTTAATGTTTTGATTTGAGACCTAATAACTGCAAATGGTTTCATATAAAAATTAATTATAAGTTAGTAAATTAATTGTTAATGATTAATGCAATAACCACAGTATAATTAATGGTGATGATTAAAATTTAATTATTAAATAATATAATTAGACATTAATTAGAAAATACATATTTATTGACCTGAAAGCATGATCAGCCACCAGACTGCTGATACAGGAATCTCTGACATTTCCAATATTGTATTTTTCAACACAAAAATACTAACTTCGTCCCAAATGTAAGAGCAGGAATTAGAAGAAGTTCCTTGGATATGCCTGAAAACCAGGCAGGCTTAGGTTTTACGTGGCAAACTGCTTCAGCAGCTCACTAATTTCTAGCCTGTATGCTGTAGGGTAATCAGGGCGATTCCCAGGAAATCCATGAAGGTTTTAATGAGCCGTGACATGTTCAGCGCACAGTCAGCATGAAGCAGTGCAGTGTGAGGAGGCTTTTGGCAAAGGCTGATGCACACAGATCCTGGCTCCTGAGGAGCCAGCTGCTAATCCTGACACTTGCCCAGGGAACTCGAATAGTGGGAACTCTGTAGCACCTCTGTTCAGCTCTTTCTCTATAAAATTGCTGTATCCATAATCTACCTCATTCATAAATACACTTGCTAAACAAGTTTCCCATACTGTTGCTGTTTTAGGATACTCAGTGTAGCTGTTTCTGCTAGAACACTTGTTCTTCATTAGAGGACAGGGATTAACCTGTCCTCTAGTTTTTCCAAGGTACAGCTTTTGCAAAAGTCACTGATCTTAAAGGTATATATCCCATTGGTTTCTGGGTGTATGGATCAAAACCTTCACTTAGCTAAAGTGATTCTGAATTTTTGTAGATACTCGATTTTGTGGTTTTGTAGGTAGCCTAAAACCCCGTTTTTTATTTCTTTTGAGTTTTAGAGCTCCACTTTTACACTGAACTTTAGGAAGTGAAGCTATATGCTGAACCCTGTCCATAGCAAGCTGGCAGTCATCCCAGTGACATCCGTAAATAAAACTGGGGAGAAAGGTGACTACTTTGAGCCCAAGGAAATTATGTTCATTTCAGATTTCAGCATACTAAATGTAATACTTTTGACTGGGAGCTACTTTATTTTTTTAAATTGGTGGTCCAGTGTTTTGTATTGGTCTGCTCAAACTTTAAAAGAATGATTTTATTTTAATTCATTCTAAAATATAAAGGCAAGTATCATGTTCTTACAAAGTCAAAGACCAAGAAATTTCAGTAAACATTTAAGTGAAGCCAACTCTTCCTCAGTCAATGCCCTCCTCTGCTAGTCAGAATTGCAGCACTGAGACTCCGTAGGCAAAAACAAGAGTGAATGAAAACTTAAGCAAAATTTGTAACAGGAAGGATATCTTTTATTAGGTCAACTAATGCAGCTAAAAATAAAACACAGGCATGTTTTTGTGTACACAAACACTCTGGCATGCACGGAGATGAAACTGGGTTTGATTTTTGTTAAATAAACACCAATGAGTGTATTAAAATGAACAGAGAGAAGGGACAGCTACTGGAAGATGGGGTGGATTTTTTAAATTCTGTTTGCTGAAGGTCTCTTAGTATCATGGGTGAAGAGACATGGCACTCTTTGAATTGCCTGGATCCTTTTAACAGTTGTTCCTTTCCACTGAAACCTTGCTGAGCAGTAGCTAAAGATTTTGGGGGAACAAGCACTGGGGAATGATGTACTGGTGAAAGTAGCCCAGAACTAAGATGCGGTGGCTTTCAAGAGGTTCCTGCCTTCCTTTCCCCCCTTCCCCCCCCCCTAAAACCACACACAAAAACACATCCTAGGTGGTCGAGGAGGCATTGCCTAGAAGTACAAAGTGCCTGAATTGCACATGTGATAGTTACACTGGGATAAAAGCTGGAGTCGGGACAAGGGCAGATCCCGCTGCTTCAGTATTTGTACTTTTTGAAAAGCCAATTTGGCCAGCAGCATAACAAGAGCCTAACAAGTGGATGGACATATGGGGAGGCAAAATAATTGTGCATTAGGAAGACTGTGCAGATGTGAGCTGAAGTAAGGGCGTAACTCCATATGGCGCATTGCTGACCTTCAGTTGGTGCCTGAATGACAGTACGCGGTGCGGGTCGCACCATCTGAGGGATGCTGTACTGGCAGCGGGGCTGAAACCAGACAGAACTGGATTTACACAGATCATCTGCTTCCTAGAAAACAATAAAGCAGCTACTGACAGCTGTTGTGCCTGAGATCATCATGGTAGTATTGCACCTTGCAACTCTGTCTCCTTCCCTAAACCACTTAGTGTATACCATGCTTCAGGGAAAAAAAATAGTGTTGCCACCGCTAAAGTGGTGGTGGCTGGTGGCTCTTAATCCCTGTTAATCCCCTGTGCAGGATACCCGATTTCTGTCTATGTTCGCCATGGTTTAAAAGTCTTTATATGCCTTTGGAGAGAAAATAACTTAATCCTTTCAAACACAGAATATTAAAAAGCCTGTGGTTAGCATATTTATTTGAGAAACATCATGGATTTATTTTTTTGTATAAACTAGCCCCAGAGGGCTGTGCGTGTTAGGTAGAATAGCTGTGGCACTCTGTTATTAGGAAAGTGTGATGAGTGGAGGGCTTAATTCTTCAACCTGGAAATCTCTTTGTTGAAATATGCTTGATAAACCCAAACTATGACATGATTTATTATCATGTGTTCTTCCCTCTCCCTTTTGGCTGTTAATCCTAACACTGGCTAAGAGTTCAGCCTCATTTTATCAATGGCTGCTTGAAGTGCTCAGGAGGATTTGCTCCAGTATTCACCAGAAGTCTTTGATATATGAGATTGTAGGCTAACACCAATAATCTTTTGTGAGGAAGTGTCACAATACATACATCGATCATCCAAGCCTCTATCTGTCAAACTCTCCCAACCCAACCGTATTTTTCATGACACAATGCGGCGCATGGCCTTTAAATTACCCATCTGTCTGACAAATCAGTGAGTGTGGCAGAAACTGGCAGCAGTTTGACGTCGCCTATCACTTTAACTGAAGTGAAAGTAATGCAAACAGATTTATGGGATCCCCTTTGATTATAGACTATGAATATATTTGGAATTGATGTTTGGGAGAGAGACACAATAGAAAGGCAGGACAGGCTTGTAGGCAAAAGCGCTAGTGTTAGGTTTGCAGCTTTGCATTTACTATGAGGGAGATCGTTCTGGTAATTTTTTCCTTCTCCGTATGGCGCATCTTAATACCTCTGATGGTTTTTTGCCTTTTTTTTTTTTTTTCTTTTGTCCTGGCTGGTTATTTAGCTGTTCTAAACTCCTAACTTTACAAATATCAAGATTGAGTTTTCTTAAATGTACAGTTTCAGTACAGCTATTAAATATATCTGTAGTGTTCATTGCATGGCAGTAAATATTGCTGAATTTCCAAGTGTGCTCTGAATACAATGGACCACAGTAGAAGACAAATAGCTGACAAGGATGGCTGCTCACTGCAATGTTATAGAATCACAGGTTCATAGAATAGTTTGGGTTGGACGGGACCTTTAAAGGTCATCTAGTCCAACCCCACCGCAATAAGCAGGGACATCTTCAACTAGATCAGGTTGCTCAGAGCCCCATCCAACCTGACCTTGAATGTTTCCAGGGATGGGGCATCTGCCACCTCTCTCGGCAAGCTGTTCCAGTGTTTCACCGCCCTCATTGTAAACACATTCTTCCTTCTATCTAGTCTAAACCTACCCTTTTTTAGTTTAAAGCCATTACCCCTTGTCCTATCGCAACAGGCTCTACTGAAAAGTTTGATCCCAACTTTCCTGTATGCCCCCTTTAAGTACTGAAAGGCCGCAATAAGGTCTTGCCAAAGCCTTCTCTTCTCCAGGCTGATCAACCCCAGGTCTCTCAGCCTGTCCTCACAGGAAAGGTGTTCCAGCCCTCTGATAATTTTTGTGGCCCTCCTCTGGACCTGCTTCAACAGGTCCATGTCTTTCCTGTGCTGAGAGCTCCAGGACTGGATGCAGTACTCCGGGTGGGGTAACAAATTATGTTAGTAAGGATTTGAGTTCTGTGATGGAGTAGAGCAAAGCATTGACTTGGTTTTTTTGATCCAATGATTTACTGTTGTTGCAGAAGTAACCAAGGCCTTGGCTTCAGCCCTTTGCCTCCATGCAAAGGTTCTGGCCCCAGTACAGTATTGCCTTGAACCTGGTTCATAACCAAAGTCTGCTGTAACAAGCCTGGATTTTAGAAAGGGGATTTTATCCTGTTGAGGCTGTTGTTCAAGTGCAGTGGCAAATTTGATGGTGAAAGCTGGGACTGTGAACTACTAAGCATGTCTCGTGTACAGGCAACAACAAGCCCATTCAAACAACTCTTGGATGTAGCTGAGCTCCTGAAGCCCTGAGCCATCCAATCCAAGTGGTAGGGTGTTACCCTTTGGGCGTTAGTACATTTGTTGAATCATTTTCTGAGCTCTCTGGAGTTTACACAAGCTTCTCTTGATATGCTGCTTGCCTTTCTTCAGAGAAGCCATAGACTGAAGTGATTCCCTCCTTTAAAAAGGAAATAGTTTTCATGAATGAAGGTGCAGGCATTGGAAGTCACTTAACAAAATAGATAGTTGTAGTTCAGCCGGGATAGCTTTTTTCTGGATTCCATGGGAAACTGTGATTTGTGGGATTGCTACAGAAACTCAGCCCATTCCCTAAACACATTCAGAGTTTCCTCATGCCAGGCAGCACTGAGCTAGCAGCGATCTGTCATTGGTGTGCGTTCTTGTATTCCCGTGTTATCACAGCCATTGCTAGTTGTGGGCATTGTGATCCACAGTTGCTTAGTTCTGAGATAAGCTTTCCTAAATCTGAAATCCTCCTGAATTTTGCTTGGGGGATGTTGGCGTAATCCTGAGCTGAATTTGGTTTGTTGATTCCAGCATGCAACCTAAACCTCTGGCTGTCAGCAGCATCATAGCTCTGCAGGTCTTTCAAAATGATGGAGGGAAGATGCCTTCTGTGACAGATATTTCCTAAACAAACAAACAGGTTTTTTTCTTTTTCTCCCAGCTAGTGTTTGCCTTGAAAAGAGAGAAACAGGTAACATTCCCCTCTGTGCTAAACTGCATAGGCCGTTTTCATTAGGATGGTTGCTACATGGAACAAAACAGGCCTGCTGCTCAAGGAAAAGGTGATGGCAAACAGACTTCATCACTGATGGGATGAGTACTTTCCAGCTCACAGTTACTTATTTGGAAACCACATCCCAGCTCCTGTAAATGGGCTGTTGGCGGTGTCACTCCTGCATTTTGAGGCGGTCCCCTCTCTCCAGCTTTTGTACATGATGATGAAAGGCCTTTTTGACTTCCAGGTGCAGGCTTCTGCCGAGCTTGTGGCAGCTGGGTTCTTGCATAAGCATCTCCCGCATCCCTAGTTGAGGAGGTGGAGACAGTGATGCGAAGTGTTGCATCTACTCACGCAAGGTTGTGCCTGCAGGATTTCATGAGGCCTCTGCAGAAGTAGCGGGGCAGTTTGTAACAAAACTTTTAGGGGTTGTGGGGAGGAACAAGTACAGCAGAAATCTTGGTATCTGACTGAGGTTGCCATGTTGGTTTTGAAGTGTGCAGGCGGCTCCCTGCAGGAAAGCCTAGGTGGTCTTTGGGGTCTGTCTGTCTCTGTTCCCGACCAGAACTTGGTTAGTGGAAACCTCTGCAAAGTTTTGGTTTGGCTAAAGGAAACCCTGACGTATTTGCAGTTAGTGCCTAGTTGACGAGGACATCCCCAGTGTTTGCTGTTTTCTAAAATGCAAGCTACTGCTGTTTTAAAATCTCCATCCACAGTTCTCCCATCAGGTTCTGCCTGCCTGCATCCCACATCCGTTCTGAAAACGCATTCATTGGAGAGCCCTTTGTACAAGTCCCACAGCTTGTTGGTGTTTGTGAGGGCAGCCACATCTACATCTGGAGCACAGGAGACAGCTGTACTACCCCCAGTATAGTGTTCAAAGCACGGACACCAGCTAGGCTAGCATCACTGTGGAAATGAAAGCTACAGATGGTGTCTTTGCTAAGGTTGTTCCTCTGGTATAATCCTGTATGTGCCGTGAGTTTTTTCAATCACAGCTTTGTCAGTCAGGGATCTCACCAACACAAGCATGACTTTGGTGGAGCTGTGGCTTTAGGCATGTTCTGCATATAGCTCTTAGTAGCAGAGCAGAGGGCACATGTGAGCAAAGTCACACTGGGGAACCTTTTGGTTTAAACCAGTCGTAGGCTGTTCTCTGTAGGCAGGAGCTCTGAAACCCAGGGAAAGCACTGGTTTCTAGTGCTGACCTTCAGGACAGCATAGTCTGAATGTCATGTCTAGGACCCAGTGAATCATACTGGATGAAGATCTCTAAGTGCAGCCTGACCCCTCTGCTTATAGTCCCTTTGGTGAGCTGCTGCTGAGTCAAAACATCTGCTTTTTATGAATAATGAATTTTTCTTTTCCTCTAGGGAAGATGCATAAACTTCACTCGGGTGAAATCGGATGGAACCTCTGCACCTTACAGCCCACCACCAAAGCTGCCACGGCGTGACGATGTTCCTCTCAACAATGCTCCAAGGAATCCTTCTCCTCCTGTGTCTCTGCAGCCCCCTTCCAGGCAGCCTCCTCCTGGACCACCCCCATCCCGAGCCCCTCCTGGACCTCCTCCTTCACGCCCACCCCCGCAGCCCATGGCTTAGAGTGCAGCAAAACCCTGATCAACAAAACATGTCCCTTTGCTGAACACGGCATATTTATTGAGTATTGGTTTACAGTTAAAGATATCAGAATTTGTTGCTGGTCAGCAAAAAAAAAAAAAAAAGAAGAAGAAAAAAAAAAAAAAAAAAAAAGAAGAAGAAAAAAAAAAAAAAAAAAAAAGAAGAAGAAAAAAAAAAAAAGAAAAATTGCCAGTGTCAATTTTAGTGTATGAATATATTTATACCACACGTGCTGAGTAAACATTCAGTGGATAGATTCAGAGCTATGGGGTATAGAAATAAACCAAAATGATCATCTAGATACAGTAGCAGCTTTTGTATGTATACATTTGAAGATCTATTTACATATGACATTTGTCTGACTTGGTATGTCAGATCATTCATTAATAACTTTAGCTGGTACACGTGCCTCAGTTGTTTTGATAGCTGCCACCTGCAAGTTGGTTAAACATAGTTCATTAAGGAATTTGCTTTTTTTCCCTGCAACAGTACTGCATCCAGATGTTAAAATGGAACAATACTTGCAAAGATAACTTTCTGCCTCTGGGTTCTGCGGGTGGAATTTCCGTGAAAGCTTATGGGATAACTATAACAATAATGAGGTAAGATGAGACTATGTGCCAATAACCTAGCAACAGTAATCTCACGTAGAAGAGAGGTATCTTTTTCTCCTGAGAAAAATCAGTTTTGAGCCTGCCATCTCTGCATGTGTTTAGACTTGGTTGCATAGGATAGGCACTGAAGGCCAGATACTTGTTCTAGAAATCCAAACCTTGAACAAGACCTGGGTTCAGATTTGTCCAAAGTTCAGAGGAATTTTGAGAAAAACGTTTTGGCTAGGTGTTTAGATTTCATTTACAGAAAACGTGGTCCAAAAGAGAGCAAATATACATGCAATTTGAGCATGAATGCTGTAATATGCAAACAGCATGTGTTATTCGTATCAGCAGGGTTGAGGGACTGATTCTATTGCTCTTTAATTAGATAAATTTCCTTTTGATCTTACTGCTGAGCAGAACTAGATCCTCTTGTGATTCAAACATGAATTCCTCTATGAGGAGCTTTCTTTAGACAGCCCTGATCCCACTAGTATGTAACCTTGCAGTCTACCTGTGGTTGAGAGGCATGGCGTGATGTGTCGGTTATGAGCATTTATCCCTGTTTATATAATGTTTGGCTAGAGGATTTGCCAAACAGTGTGACTTCTCACCCACGACCTCAATTCTGTGTGTCATCAGAAGGTGATGTGAGCACCCACACAGGGGTGGGAATTCATGACGCGGGACTGTGGGACAGCCCATGAATAGTGTTCACTAAGCAATACCTGAGTGGGTTGTGCCCGGATCATTCCCTAGGGAATCAAAATAACACCTGAGCTTGCTTTTTCTCCACCACTACCTATCGTATTGGAGAGAGTGGCTGCACGTCCCTATGCTGGTTCGCTTTGGCACTGGCTGTGTTATTAGGATAGTTGTAGAAATAATGTTTATGTTGCATTATGACACAGCATATACCTATCTCTCCATCTCTGTGTAGGTGTGGGTGCATAGCACATCACAGTAGTTATTGGCACATAAGTCCAAGATAAAACACTAACTGTATTGTGCAGTTACTCCAGATTTAAGGCCTCTTCATGCAGTTGTTACAGGCATATAAAGTTGCACTGGTACAAATAGAAATCAGGCTTACTATTTCCAGTGGAAGTCCCACTTGCGGAACACCATACCAAGCTCTCTCAGTCTATGCCGATCACTGTGACACGCCGTGTGTATGCAGCTGTGGCTGTCAAAGATAAACTCAGAAGAACCACAGAGCCTCTTTCTCCTCTTGCACTGCTCTGCTCTCTTGAGTTACGCTCTTACCTCATGTATATTGGTGCAGGTAGTGGAATCACACTTGTGGGTGCCAGCTGGCCTTGGAGCTGTTCCTAATTTAGGCCTGAGCCAGCAAAGCAGTCTGCATGCATTAAAATGTCCTGCAGGTCAAGAGGAACAAATTTATGCCCAGGTACTTTACTGACCTGTGACTTCGTTGTGATCAGAAAGGAGAATTGGGGTGCACTCAACCCTGTCCACATTCTTTTTAGTCACTTGAATAGGGTCTGTGTAATTTGGTCCATAAGAATGGATTTCTGTTTGGACGAGAGAGAAGTGTGTGTCTGTGTCTGTGTGTGGGAACTGTGTAGGTTTTTGTTTGGTTTCTCTTCCTTTACAAAAATTGCTCAGAGAGTAGCACTCCTATGAATGGAAAGACCATTTGCAGCCAGTGCAACACACAGTCATCACTTACTTATCTCCGTTTCTTTCAGTTGAAAGGTGAAACTAAATCATGTCAAATTTTCCACTGCAGTTCTGGTGAAGCTCTGCTTTTGACACCAGTGAAAGGTACTGGATGACTCCAGTGAGGCAGTAGGGACCTGGATGTGAGGGAAAGGTGCTTTACAAGCAGAGGTCATTGGCTGGCATTATTTTGGTCATATGGAAGCCTGTGTCAAATAAACTTGCTGGCTCTAAGACCAGTTGTAACGTGTACGTACAGTTGAACCTAACAGCCTCCCATGTTTGGCTCTCTAAGAATAATTAGCCAACAAATGCTAACCAGGAACTGAAAAGGCAGAGGGTAATAAAGCTGATTGCCCTGCCAGGGCAAACGTGCCGTTTGAAGTTTAGCTGCTTGTGAGAGTGGGGCAGAGCACTGCTCTGTAGGTGCCGAGTCTCTTATCAGTAGGCAGTGATGAGATTGAAACAATGCTGAAGCGCGCAAATGAGGTAATAATAAAAGGGAAAACCTGTTTACAGAATTAGTGTCTGCTAACAAAGTTGCATTGATGGGTCAAGAGTAAACTTCAGGTAATGAAAATGTCTGGGGGCCAGATTCTGTATTGTCATGCACCTGTACAGATCTTGAGAGGAGTCAGCAGAGTTGTTGCAGATTTGCATTGCTCTTAATGTGGGTAGAATTTGACTCAGTTCCAGTGAGAATGGAGGCGTTGACTTAGGGAGGGCTCCTCACAATCACGCATCCAACATGCCTGTTCTTTGCAGTTGAGGAGAATGTTCTTGTTTGCTGGAATAGCCAGTCTTGCGGAGATAACAGATACTAACATTTTTTGCATAGCTTGCAAGTGCAGCGAGGAAGGGAGTGGTTTGGGCTTCCAGGTAGTCAGTTCTGTATATGATAAAGCAGGAGGCACCACGAATTTGAAAATTGGATTCAGCATAAATGGAGTTCCCAGCATTTTCGCTATATAAAATTAAGCATGTGGTGTGTAACTCAAGTTTTGGCTGCAGTTTCTGTGATGGGAGTACTGCAGGATTAGTTTGCCAGTGAAGCGGGAAGGAGAAAGTGGACCTGATCTGAATTGCCTTTGCAAAGGAGGGGGCAGTGAATATGCTGCACTGACTACAGAAGGGCCTTTTGGTTGTGTAGAAACATATCTTTTTGCAGTGATCTCAGGCACTATAACAATGCAGTAGGAGGAACTGGTTGTTATTTTACCTTCTGTTGAGCTTGATCCTTACCTGGTGTAAATCAACATAGGCCAACTGAAGTCAAGGCAGTAATACTGGTGTGTGTCAGCTGAGAGCTGGCTCAAAATAAATGAAGGGACAAAATCCTCTAACTGGCTTGATATTTCAATGTGTTTGTTTCGGTATGCTTGTGTGTCAGTTGTGATTACACTAGTTACACCGCTAAGAAATGTTCTCATGTGGGATGATTCCCCTGTATTTTTCAGCACATAGCACCATTTGAAACCTGCAAACCTGCAAAAAGTGAGTATCTAATGCTTCCCCAAATCCAAGAGAAAAATGTGGATTCGGGGGACCTTTGGCTCACACTTAGCACAGATGTGAAAGGACACAAGGTGCAAAGCAGCGGGGAGGGAAACCCCACGTGTTTAAAGCTGATACAGAACCACATTGATCAAAGAGTATTTATGGCCATCTTTCAACCTCAGTGCGTGTATTACCATCTGTGGGAGTAGCCTGCAGAGCAGACGGTCCTAAATGTAAAAAGGAAAAAGAAGAAAGGAAAAGAATCAGCTCCTCTTCTGAATGAGCGAGCATAACAATGAATGACATTATTTCATGAACTGTACCAGTTCAAATGCATGTGCACCTGGTGCTCCTAATGCTTTTTACTCCTGTTGGTCTTTAGACAACATGATCAGTAATATGCTTTCTCTCTTTAATAGTTTGCTGGTTTTATTGTTGTTGTTTTGTTTTTTTAAAGAAACACGTTTCACTGAGAAAACAGCCCTACTTCTGTAAATATAGAGTTTAATTTGGAGGAGACAGCACACTTCTGGATGTTACTGCTGGACAGTTATTTATTAAAAGGGGCTTAAGGTGAATAAATACAGGTGGCTCAGGATACATGCATGCAAGTGTGATAATGCTGTATAGCATTTTCAGTTCTCTGTAGTTTTGGGGGAAGGGGGATTTTTGGGTCATCCTATTTTGTTTAGAAGTTTGTTACTGATCTGATGCTTTTGAATAACGCAATAGATTCCTAACATATAACAGTGCTTGAACAGATGTGTAGATTATGATAGATTTTTCATTTGGGGGAGGGAGGGGGTAGTGAAGGATAAATGTTTTCGTTTTTAAGGGAAAAAAAATGTACTGTACTAAAGTTTTTTAGAAAAAGATGTGTGTTTTCAGAAACAGTGGTGATGCGGGCTGATAGACAGCCGGGTCATGGAGATGAGGGATAGAGGAAGCAGTTGGATTTTTGAGGGACAAAGATGATTTATGTGGGAGTGTGGGTTTGTTACTGGTACATGTGGTACAAATTTTTGTAACTGACATGCTGCTTCCATGTTATAATCATATAACCTTTATGCATTTTATGCGCCTGCTCCATTTTTCTGAGAAAACCTTGCCAATGTAATGCCTGCATGTAAATGTGGGAGATGTAGCCAAAGTCTTATAATCCAACATAATGTAGTCTTAATGGATTCAGAATCAACAATAAAAGTGCTTACTGGTTAAACACTACAGAGAATTTCATTGCAGGGTCATTTTGAGAGGGGATAAGCTTGTCTGTACCTGGTTTCTAATCAGCTCAGCCATCTTACGGTCAGGAGGAGAATGTGGGATTTGGCTGTCATAATTCCCATCCCCAAGTTGCTCCTGATTCATTATTGGACTAGAGACAAGGGTATGCTCTGTGCCTCAGTTTCCTGTTTCTAGCCTGAGAACTTCAATTTTTGCCTAATTCAAAGGTAGGGCATAGTTTGTTGGAAACCCTTTTAGATCTCAGGTAGCAGGGTAGAAACGCTGAGTAAATACCACTGGAGTCAGTGCTCAAACATTGATTGACACATAGGACAGGATCTGAATTTATTGCTGCTGTCTTGAAGAGAAGTCATCTAACGCATAGAAACAACAAAGTAAAAGCCATGCAAGATAAGATGCTAGAGCTCAGGACTTTAGCAAAGAGAAACTCCATGGCAAATCCTACACCTATGAAAGCACTGGAGTCACCAGGCTCTAACCAAGGTCTGTACTCAAACACAACTACTGATTTTTAGGAGTCTTGCCTGAAGGACGCAGGACTGGATCGTAAGACCCCTTCTCCTTCCCTGTCTCTGAAGCTAGTTTTTTCTTCCCTCCCTACTGTGAGTGCTTCCTCTGTATCTCTTCAAGCCCCACTGAGGATTTGGGCTGGGGGGGAAGCTGGTGGAAACATAAGAAGGCAATAAGGTCAACAGGGGTAGGCCACAAAAATCTCCAACCCCAGCAGGCTGCAATTACGGGTAATCAAGGCTGCTGCAAAGCTGCTGAGCTGTGCTATGCTCTCAGTCAGCCCAGCATGGCAGCCACAGCCCCGCATACAATGGGAAAGGAAGCTGCTCCTTGCACACACGCGGTTCCTGGAGCCCGTGTGAGCCTCATCTGCAAAAACGATGGGCACTGATTTTTGGAGGTCTGGTAGCCACTTGAAGTCATCGTGGCAAAGCAGGTGGGAGCTGTAAGGTGGCTGAGCCGGGCACCCCCTCCCTCTGGCAGCTCCAACTGGCTGTGCTGCTAATGGGAGCCAAAATCCTTTGCCTGGAGCTGTGCTCCTCCCTCATGGAGTCAGGGCCTCTAACAAAGAGCCCAGCTCGCTCTCACTCTGCTCCCCAAGCTGGCGAGACAATACCCAGCCGGAATGGTTTTGTGGCCTTCGCTCTTTTTTGTTCCTCCATCTGCTTCTTAGGCGAAGGGCAGGCTCGGGCTCTCGAAAGAGATCAGATAAACAAAAGCGGTCCTGGAGCCAAGGCTCTGCGCATTTTTGTTCTGCATTAACAAAAACCCGACACTGGCTGCAGCTGTGGCTGGTTAGGTTTATGCATGCCTGAGACTGACCTGAACTTCCCCAGAGACTGGGAATGTGCAGATCCAGGGCTTTGGTTACGGACCCGTCTATAAATAGCCTCTAGTGCTGATTTAGCATCTTTCATCAAACATACTTCACAGTCTCAGGAGTGGCGTTTACATGTGAACATAGACCAGCATACCCTATTTGGCTGCATGGAAGTCTGCAGCAAGAATTTTACTGGCTTCAGCAAACTGAGCCAGGAACTGAAAAAATGCCCTTTCCCCCTATCCTCCCATTCCATAAGAAACCACAGGCGGAGCATGTTGCCTGTGCTGGAAGTTGTCTTTACTCTGTGAACGTGCTTTGCCCTTTGGGTTAGGACTCATCTCAAGCTTCATCAGTTTCGGCAGCAACGTACCCCCTCCCTGCACATTGAGGACCCCCTTTTCACTGCAAAGGATGGTACACTGGAAGTTTCCGAGCCAGGTATTACTCTGATTTCTGACTGCAGCTCAGGAGAACTGTGAGATGATAAGGCGAAAGGTTCCCTGAAAGAAAGGGAACATCCTCCTGCAAGGTTTTGCCTGTGACATAGATTGAGAAACGTTTCTTTAAGCTTTCGGAAATGCATGATTGTTGTGCATGGATAAATACTTCACTGAAGGTCCTTAGATTACCCTATCTGTCTCTGCTACAGAGTTCATTGAAGTGAGCTTTCCTCATGCCAGCCTATCACTGCTATGTAGCACCTGAGTTGCCTTTTGTCCATGCTGGTGTCCTCCTGCATCCTGCTGAGCCTCTTGGCCATGGTTCTTGGGTGCGGGCTGTTTCTTCATGATAGAAATAGGCACGCTGCAAAAATGTCCTAGGTCCTGTGACCCAGAACACCTCACATTTGAGGTATACACCTTTCCCTCTGATGGCAGAGAGATATAGATTTAGAGCATGAGTCTTCCCAGAGGGCATAGGGGAACACAGCAGTCAAGACATAACCACGTGTAATAAACATGCATGCGTTTGATGCAAGTTACTAAATAAAGCGACTCTTTCCTTATTGATCATGGCTCATGCACTGTTAAGATAAAATACTAAGTGCACTCAAATGTTTTCTAGTCTCCATTTTTTCAGTATGTAGGAAGATCTTTTGAGCTGAAAACAGGAGTCCCAAGATTCCCCTTCATCATCAAAGGCATTTTTGGCCAGCCAAAACCAATGGGAAAATGTGGCAAGCATATGTGGCAGCTCATTCTCTTCAAAAACACAACTGTGGCTGCTTTGTGCCTCTCTTTCCTTGTGCGCCAGGAATAGCTTAGTTAAAATGTGAGCATGCCTAGATGTAGGGATTATGCTGGTCAGCTAGTGTTTTCCCATTCTTTTGGGGATTTCTGATCCACCTGTGTAAGGTGTGTTGGGATCTGTGGTGCTAAGGGGATGCCAGTTGAGCGGTGATGCTGTTGGGTCTGGTGGCAGTTGGGAAATGCTGCGATGTCCTCAACAGACAGGTGTCTTCAGAAGGTAGTTAATAACCCTTACAAGCCATCATCATTGTGACGGTAGACTTGGGTCTACCATGGGTCACCAGGAGCCACCTGCTCCAGGAATGCACGCAGCCCGTGTCTGAGGCACCACGAGTGACAGCCTGTCCACCAGAACAGTCACAGACACCCTGGTGGCGTCTGTTTTGTCCCAGGCTAGCAGGTACAGCCAGGTACTACTGATGCCTCACAGCTCTTGTCCTTCTCTAGGGGAAAAAGCGGGCAGGGACAAACTGCAGCTCTCTGCAGGCTTGGAGTTTCCCAGCCCTCTGTCTATTTTTTGCCAGTACTAATGGTTTGCATCACTGAAGTGACTCACAGGTCAAAATAGGAAATAGCTCATTTCCCTCACGGCCCCGCGCAGGAGCGGGTCTGCCTCTAACCTGGGGCAGCCGGACCCAGCGCCGCCCCTGGGAGAGCAGGCGGGATGTTTCCCCGGTGGCCTCAGACAGCAGCTCTGCCATGGTCTCTTGGAAGGTGTATTTTTCACCTGGAGGGTGAATTTTCTGCATCCCACAGGAATCCTGTTCTTCTCCTTTTTCTGAGCTGTCAGCCGCTGGTTGTCTGCTCCCCCGGGGGCCCGAGCTGCAGCCGGCTGCTGCCAAGGGGGGCTCTGAGGAGTTGACAGAGCTCTGGCTGACCAACTCTGCAGAGTTATTTTTGTAGGGTGGCACAGCCAGCATCAAGGCTTTTTTTCCCTCCTGTGATGCTACCGCAGGCGAATCAGGCTAAGGCTGTTTCTCTGCCCTCCATTTTGTGCCTCAGTTTCCCCTTGCTGGAAAGGCAGAGCCCAGCTCTGGCTGTTGGAACTGTACAGCTCAGCACTCGTGGCCACCTGTAGCTATGGTGGCTGCTCTCAGACTCAGCAGCTGCCAGCTTTCCTCTCCGGGTACCTTTGCAGCTTCCCCTGGGGCAGAGGGAAGAGGCGGGAGAGAGTCCCGGTGCTGGCCATGTGCATGACTCACGTCTGGCATTCCAGTATTTTTGGTAGTTCAGGAGCAGCCCCAACTCAACAGCAGGAAATAAGTGTAAAAATAGACTGTCGGTGTGTCTGCAGCCAAGCAAAGTGCATGACGTTTCTCTGCCAGCATCTGGCCCCAGCGGCCCCTTTCTGAATCGGCTCCTGGAGAGCTGCACGCGGAGGACAAACTGTGGAGAAGCAGTTGTCCCCGCAAGTCTGCTGTCGCTCAGGCAGCGGGCTGAGGGCAGGCGTCAGCCCCCAGGGCCTGTTGACTTGTTACTGTAGGGTTGCCTGTAAGCCCCAGGACACTCTGTCTCTGCCTGTCTTCCAGCACAACACAGAGGGAGGTGGTGAAGCTGCCCCGGAGGCCACACTCTGAGCAGACTTCTTCCACACCCCAGGGTGAAAAAGGGACCACGAGCAATGGCAGCTTCACTGTACCCCCGTCACGCTGGCTAAGCATCCCTTTGGAGGAGGGGAGTCCCACCGAGGGCCCTGGCTGCCCCACTTCTCCCCAGGACCTCTACTGTGGGGTGAAACCCCACAGCGCTTCCTCCTGCCTCATGGAGGGACCTGGGAACATGCATGGCATTTCCCCCTCCTCGCCGGTGGGAATCCTGACCCTCCGGCTGCCCGTGGCATGGGAACAGCATGTGTTTGCCCCGCGAGGGCTGACAGAGCCTTTCCCAGCGTGGGTTCTGTGACACCCAAATAAATGCCAGCCAGGAGATTTGCCTGTCACCTGCAGAAGGGAGGCCACCGCACGCAGGCGTGAGGGCATTACGGCACATGGCACCACCCCAGAGCGGCCACTGGGGCTGCAGCCCTGGGGCAGCGCTGGGTGCTGCGGTCCGGGCAGCACAGGGCTCTGCGGGGCTGGGGACAGGGACAGCAGCCGTGGTGGCCCTGGAGGCCCGGAGGCAGGCCTGGCCGGACCGCCGCTGGAGGGCAGGACGCGACAGCCTATTTCCCACAGCAGAGCAGCCCACTCGGAGTTCTCCAGGGCAGAGTGGGAAACTGGCATTGCTTTAAACCAACAAAAAATGTGTTTCAAGCTGGTTCTGCTGTGAAAACAAGCAACTCCCTGACTGTAAAACCTGTGGGCCACATCGCTGCCATTCTCTTTCTGGTTCTCCTTGACCGACCAGCATCTGTCTGAGCTGCCAAGAGCATGAGGTCCACCTGCTTAGCTGGGACCTGCACAGTTACTGAGCAGGGAACAGGTTGCTGCTGGCAATATGTGCTCACCCTGGTAGGTCAGGTTGCGTTTGTCCATGGCGTTGCTCACCTGTAATCTCAGAAGGGAGTTTATGCAGATGCTTATCTATGTGATTGACCTGCTTCATGTAGACACACGCGCATACACCCACATCAGGAGAGAGAACTGCCTTTTGATACAAATGGAAAATGGAAATGGGAATTGTAAAAGTGGCCTGGGATAAGAGTTTTCACTTGTTTTGCAGTTGCCATCAACTTGTGATGCAATGCAGTACTTTTTCTGCTCACACAGGAATTGCCCAAGTATTTGCGGAGATTCCCAAAAGCTCAAAGGACGAGAACCGGACATGGCTGACATAGCAAAAGCAAGCTTCCAGACATCACACAGCTTCTGCAGCAATGTGATGCATTCACCAACACCCAGTGTTGGAGAAGATGACTCCCTCCTAAGTCAACAGCATGTTTTGTTATGCATCTTGCACCAAACTAGATGTCTGCAATTAAACATGGTGTGATGGCAAAGGGTTCCCACTGGTGCTCAGTTCTTGGACCTGGAGGGGTTTGGCATTTCTGGGCCGTTCAATGGCAGAACTGCAGCTAGGTAGCTGTAGCCTGGTAGTCCCACTGCTCAGTGCTCTCTTTCCACTGCAGGCTGACCCATGAAGGAAACGGGGCAGGCCTTGGGGCTGCCACCTTGCCTCTTCCCAGCACTCGTAGACCTCTGCCACAACCTATTCCTCCTCAGCTCCTTCCATGTTCTGTTGTCTTTTCAGGCTCTTTGCTTCACCTTCCTTAGAGCCACTCCTTCCTTGGCCATGCCCCTGCCTCTTGCAGCCTCCATGCAGAGCCAAGCTGATAGCACAGCAGCATGTGTGAGCCTGTGCTGTGTTTCCCACATCGCCCTTTTCATACAGGCACACTCACTGGTGAGGTGTCACCTGGCTGCTGTATCACTACCAAAGAGACACAGATCAACCCGGAAAAATATGCCGAGTAAAATCCTCCAGGTGGGCAATCCCTGATTCTCTGTCGTCTTCTGTTCTTGCACCTAACGGAGCTGATGACAATGATTCCATGTCTGAAATGTTCAGCCCTCCTTTATCACCTTTGTGACAAAAATTGGTGCTGAAAATAACACACAGCTTGGGACACAAGGTAGTCTGTTAAGGCATGAATGGATACTTCATGCCATTCTGCAATTGAGACGCTGTGGCGCTGAGTCTGGCTCTTGGGAGGGCTTATTTTGATTTCTTGCTCTCTCCATGACCCTGAACACATCCCCTCTGGTTTGACCCAGTGGACTCTAATCACCTCAGTATCACAGAGAGACTGGTTTTAGATCACCCACCCCTATCTGGCAGAGGTCTCCAAGAAAAAACTTGAACACTTGGAATATTTTCAACTAACACAGCTAGACCACAGCCCTCAGCTTAAGGGCAGCTGGCTGGTTTAGCAGCACTGTTGCTAATTTTAGTGCCTTTAATGCAAAATTCTTCTCCGTTGTGAGATTATTTGCCCTGTTCTCTGTTCTTATCACTACAAAAACCATTTGTGAAGTACGTTGGTTTCTCTTAGAAAGCGACAGCCATTGTGTAAGCACACAAGAAAATGCAAAATCAAACAATTCCTCCACACACATTCCCAGTAGCTGTGAATTCTTCAATGGGTCCTAGAAGCTGGCATCCAGGTGAGGGGAAGGCTGTAAAAGTGTCCACATTGTTGCGAGGTCTGGCTCAGTGACCTGTCTCTACCTTGAATGTCAAATTGTCTCAGGCAGACCCATTTATCAAAGCCTTGCTCCTGCCCATGAGTGCAAGCCAGTGCTCAGGTAAAGTGTCCCCAATGGTCTGCTTAGGTGGTAAAAATCATCGGTACTTGAGGAGAGACTGAGTGCCATGTCCCTGGGAGAGGAAAGCAATACTTTATGTCTCTTTACCTCTGTTTTCCTTCTTCAAGATGTTGAGACACAGATGTCCACCAAGACATCTGAATGTATGCAAATAGGGGTCTGGGTACCAATTGCAGTGTCATCAGTGTACCCGGCATGGCCATGCTGACTTCAGTAGTGTCACTGCAATTCTGTTGCAGTAGGAGGGGGACCAAGGTCAACCAAAAGGCCATGGGTCTGGCTCAGCACTCATTGCGATCATTGGGAGAGCTTCCACCACTTTCACAGGTGACAGAGGTACACAGAGACACATCTGTACCCAGTGGAAAATTTCTTCCCAGTGTATCAATCCTATGCTTGTTTATTTTGATTATCATGCCATGATAATATAGTACCCTAACAGTCTGTGAGCTCTTTAAACCAGGGATTGCTCTTTGGCTCCTGACTTCTTCAGACTCAACAAGGCCATGGTCTGAAGTGGAGTGGTTTAGGTCCTTGGTAATAGAGTCCAGACACAGTATTACTATGCGGTGTTCCCAGACTGTGCCACTGAGCAATTCCAAGCCATCATCCCTAGCCTAGCTGAACTGCCAGCATCTCACGGAGCCTGCTCCAGGATGCTCTCTGCAGTGTAGCCAGCTCTAGGCTGGAATACGGCCACTTCAAAGCTCAAGGCAAATTTAGCTGTAGAGAAGGATGGGAAAAAGAAGACTACATGCAATCAAATGAGATATATAAGCAGACAAGGATTCAATGCCAAAGCTGAATATTCCCTGAAGCACTTGTATTACCTCTAATTTTACCAGGAAATCAGAAGTGACACCATGTTCTTTTGTTTTTTAACCTTAACCTCCTTCAGCACAGATCATTCCACAATGCTTGAACTCTGTGTGGATCTCGAGTCATCCAGACGCAGCTGCTGCTTTTGGGGCAGTACTGCGTGATCAGCATGAGGGTGAGCCTGTGACAGAGCCTGCTGGCGCAATCCCTGCTGCAAAGTGAAGCAAGTCAGTGGGGGCTACAAAGGATGGCATCAGGTGGTGGCCCCTGGTCCCAGTTGTGTCCAGCCTACCCCAGCCCTCAGCAGGACAACCGGATTTCTGAAGAGTTATTATTGTCTCCTGTCCCTAACCAAAGTCTTGTCTCTCCTCTCCGAGCTAGATAGTGTGTGATTTGTGGCTCTTGGCTGTACAATGACATTGGTAGATACCTTGGCTGATCAAAAAGGCTGGACACCTACTTTTCTACCCTTAGAAAGAGTAATTTATGTCTCCATCACTATGAATAAGTGTGTAAAAGCTGGAGAAAAGCATATCTTATCCAGAAAGGCTGTCCAACATGCCAATCAATGCAAACAGTAAAGGATATGTTGCTGCCTTGCTCCAAACAGCTAGACTTCAGACACATCCAGGGACTTTTTCTCTTCTCCCTTAGGCTGCTCTGTGTAAGTCTGTCTCCATCACAGGGTCATTTGAAACAGCAGGACTGTCTTTAATTTTGTACAGACACCTGTACTTATTTCATCAAGGACTACACAGAAAATAATCCCCGTAGAGACAGGTGAGGACACGCACAAAGTATTTTGCACACAAGCATCCGAAGGCTTCCCGAATGCTGCATCCCACCCGCTGCTGGCATTGGAACTCCTGGCATCTGTCACGTCCCCATCAGACCCAAGTGAGCTGTCTTTGCCCATTTGATTCAGGGGCTGCTTTCTCTGTTGGCCTTTGGGGTTAAACAGGAGCGCAATTGCCTGCTTTGTGTGGGGAACGGTTGTTAGGGTGACTGGGAGGAATTCCTTGGCACCAGCAGGAGCTGCAGGAAAGGAATGAGTAGAAAAATGCTCAGGCAGAGTCAGCCAGAAGCAGAGTGGAACCAGAGCAAGGCAAGGGGACGTGTGCGGCCGTGTTTGAGTTCGTGCCTCACCCCGGCTCTCCCACCAGCAGCAGAGGGGCCCTGTGTACCAAAGGTGCTCCGGAAAGGCAAAGTCAGCACACCCTTCGCTAACCTCTGCAAACCTCTGTGCAAAGTCCCCTGCAGCACCGGCTGTCCTCGCTGACCCCAGGGCTCGTCCTCCTGAGCTACGAAGGTGCTAAGGGGGATCAAGCCCTGAGTTTTTACTCTATTGCTGCTTCTGTGATTGAACACCCCCCGCAACACCTAGATGTGGATTTTCTCTTGTGATACTTGGCACAGAGCTGCTTGCGGTAATAAAGGAAACTTGGAAAATTAAGCTGTGGTAGTGATTTTCAAATGGAAATAATCCTATTTTGGGGTCGTTTTCACTGTGAAAGATGGTTCAAAGGCACAAGAGGAAAGGGCAGGGTGAGCACTGAGATGCCAGGTATGTGGATACGATTTTTTTAGGCATTAGTGACTATATTTTTGCATTTTTGCTCTCCTTTCTCAAAAATACTGCCTTCCCCATCTGCTAGTTTCCCCCAGCTCACACTTCTTTCATAAACAGACAAGAACTTTTTGTTTGAGTTGGCTTGCTGGCAAATTTACACAGCTCTCCCATATAATGATCTGATTTCAGGTGACGGCGAGGTGATTAGTAGATGTAAGGGCATTCGCTCTTATGGTGAGGGCATTCAGCTGTTCATCTCCATTTAAGTAGTGATAAACAGGAAGAAAGGGGAAAAAAAGGGGGGTGGGAGGAGGCAGTAGGAGAAGCAGAAGGTAGTTCTTTATCTTCTCTGGACTTGTTTGCACATTGGCTTAAAATCTGCAGGATGGAACTAGTATCGTTTGCACAGTGAGAGAGTGCAAGCCTGTCCATAATCACAGCAGCTGCTGGGGCAAGAGACTGGTGTAAATCACTGGAAGGTAGGGCAAAGTGTTGTTAATAATGGGTGTAGAGCCAAAAGACTCGTAAGCAAAGGGGTTATGTCTAGACCTGGAAAGCACAGTACTGCGTGACTCTGGTGATTTCTTTTATGTATGAAAGAAAATTCTGCAGTTTGCTGAACTGTCTACTCATCAGAGCTACAGTTTTACGTGCTATTACTTACAAACTATATTGGAGAAAGTTATTAATCTTTTAGCCTTGTAACAGAATACCTCTCTCCTGTTTGGTCTGAGGGGTGAGCTCTGATTTCTTCAAATTTAAGTAGTTATGTTATACGATTAATCAGATATTAATTTTGCATAAGAGTATCTCTGTGTGTTTGGTCTGTTGTTTCCACAATGATTCAACTTGACTTCCAAGTTCCTGACTGAGAAAAATACCAAACAAACCAAACAAACTTTGGGGTGAAATTCCCAATGGGCTGTGCAGTTCTTGTTAGGCTTGAAAAAGGTCTAATAGAAGTGAAAGCTGTGGAGTAAGTGAAATTGCTGAGCAGTTGAGAACCTGGTTTCCATAAGCTTTCATGTTCAAAAGCAGTCAGCTCCTGGCCTGAAACTTTCCAGTGCACAGGGCCAGACTTTAGGAACCTACAGATGGAAAAGGGGGTTGCCTCTGCACCCTACAAGACTTTAGTCACCCTCAATCTAAATTAGAGTATCTTTTAGACTGCTCTTCTTTGACCTAAAACAAGGAAGTCTGAGCTTAATGGGTGGTAACAACTTCTTGAAACAGTGCCAGTAATGTACTGTTCTAAGGCTATCAGCACCTGTATTTCATGCCTTAAATATTTTGGGGGTTTGAAAAAGGTTGAGCAAAATCCTCCTTGTGAAACCTTTTATAACTTTCCTTATACTGGCTGAGTATATATCGGGGTAGCTGCACTGTCACTGATTCCAACTTGGAAAGTCCCAAGGGCAGAGTCAAGAAAAGCAAAGTACCCATTTAGTCTAGCTGAAAATTGACTTGGACCAAATGGCTTGAAAACTCACAAACCAAACCTGATTATGGTGAGTGTGCTGCTTCTGCTGTAGGTTTCTGCCCATTCTTGCTGGCTGATGGCTGTGCCGGGCATATCAGCAGGAGCAGGGACTGTCTGAAAGCCTTGAGGAGGCCCGTGGATGAGGCTTGAGAAAAGTTCACTGTGGAGACACTTTATGGATGTCTGTACTCGATGTCTGTGCACGATTGAGCCACTGCCCAGGTAACCATCTCACAGATAGCTGATGCTGGGCAGAATTTCTACTGACAGTCTTGTTAGTGGATTTGGAGTTCACTTTCCAAAAAGGACTATTATCTGAGGTGCAAAAATGACCTGTGGGGGTGGGGTGGGACAGTGAGGCTTGGGAGAATCTGTGCATCATCTTCTGCCCCTTTTCTGAAGTTTTCTGAGGGTCATCACTGAGCTATATGTGAGGCTGTGCCTTATATAGCTTACTGGTGCTGTGAAAGATGTGTATGTCCGGTACACCCTAATAAAGTGTATGAACCATACATAATCTCTCACACAGAGCACGTGTGTTAAGGGAATGACAAGAAGTGTAGTGAAGATGAGTCTGTTTGTGTTTAAAGCTGCTCAGTTTAACAGCATCTGCACAAGCAAAAGAGATGTTGGACTTTAGTGTCTGCCTCCTGCCCCACTGGCCTGCGAGTGCCAACTGCTCTCATCTGAATTAAGACTGTGCAGCACTGCTCTGAGCCTTGCTGCAGGGTCCAGGTTCTCCAGACCTTTCCTAGCCCATCCATATGGATTTCTTAAAATCTGGTCAGTGTTTCTCTGCATTAAAATCCCCTGTTGTGACCCTTTACAGCCTTTTTGTTTCATGCTGGCAAGAACAATCACTTGGGCTTTTTCCCATTTTCTGTCTGGTTTGGTTTCTGCTCCCCTATGTGACCTACAGCTGTTTGCAGTGACTCTGTGATTTTCTGTCTAGAAGGGCTTCTTTGTCCTTCGAGTCCTCAAGAAAGCTGACCTCCATGGCAAGCTGACCCAAGTAAATCCCAACACAGGGAAAAGGCACATGTAACCAGTCAGGCACAGCCTTGGGATCCAGCAAAAGCAGATCCACCTTACTCCCAGGAGGAAGGGGGAACTGAAGACCACACATGAGCTCTCCTTGCTGTGTGCTGTTGATGAGCCTGCCCCTCAAACACAGCGAGAAACCAAGCCAGCAGCAGACCCTAGTGACATACGTATTATGCCAAGGGCAATGCTTCCTCCTTCACAACTTGCCCTTGCCATGTGATGGACGCGCTCGAGGCGGGAGCAGCTGGCACAGCTCGTTCCCTTGGGAATAGCTGGGGCAGCTTCCCAGGCCATCAGGGACCCCACTGGGTTAAGTGAAATAGCAGTGTGTGGGAAGGAAATAAGAGAGGCCCATAGTTTGGTGTTTAACCAATGTCCCATGTGGGTCTGCAAAAGTGAGAGGGGACAAAGCTCCTATATAGCAAGGGTTAAGTTATAGCTGATGGGAACGTTTCCATCAGGGCAGCTTTCCATTTAAAATAAATAAATAAATGCTGGCAGGGGTGGATTCTGACAAAAGTCTAGACAGGAAAATATTGCTACAACCATAAGATATTATAGCTGATTTCACAGAAACACTTCTCCAAATTAAAGCATTAAGAGCTGTTCAGCTCTCTTTAAAACAAACACAAAAAGGAAAAGAAAAAAAAAAAAAACATTTCACGCTTCACTCCTAAGCCTTAACATGTCACAGCCACTAGTGCAAGTCCTTTGACAGCTTTGCTGGGGCTGGCATTACTGAAAGTTGTTAGCCTTAAATATGCTGGTCCTATGTTAGCCTAGAGATGCTTCTGGAGTCATGGCATGCAAGTCTAGGTATGGGAAGGGGGGCTGGGGGGGAACCTCCCAACTCTCTGTACAGTCTGCTGCTTTACTGAGCTGTACTGTAAGATCTAGGACCTGTGTGGTGGTGGGGGGTGGCTGTGTTTGTTGGGGTTTTGTTTGGTTTTTTAAATAAACTTTTTTGAAGGAGGGGAAGTGGAGGAGGGTTTGTTAAGTTCCTAGAGTCCTGTTTTGCTGTGTTCCAGATTGGTAGAGAGAGAACGAGTCCGTAAGAATGAGAAAGTGGCTTATTCTGTTACAGCAGAAGTCAACCGAGTCTTAGTGGAGAAATTACCTGGTTGTAATTTGCATTTTGTGTTGGTGCCAGAGGCCAAAATGTTAGCAGGGAAGGGTGTGTGTCGGGTGAAGCAGTGGAAAAATTACAACGAGCTTTTGTCAACGGGGTTGAATGTAGGGCTCCTCACAAGGGAAGCCTGGTTTATTAAGCAACTTGATCTCTCCCTGTGAGATCATATGTGAAAAACAAGTTGAGCCATGTCTGAAGGCGTTTCCCCACGGAATTTGTAGATAAGGATGATTTATACCTGCGTGTTCCCAGCACAGAGAGGCCAGTTACGTTCTGCAGCTTCTAGAGGGAATAAGCCTCCTGAGGAGTACAGTTATTCCAATTTTCTTGTGGTAAGCTTATTGAAAAGAATTTTTCTTTCTTTCTTTTCTCCCCCTACCCCCTTCAAATCTCAGTTTCCCTAACTGCGAGGTGTGATATGTGTGGTTTTCTTCTCCGACAGACCCAGGTATCACTACTGAGACTGCAATGGCGTGGTGGAAGGCCTGGGTAAGTAGAGGAAATACTGAAGTAAAACACCTTGACTTATAAGTTGTATTAGGCACCGTGTGGGAATGAAATGTTTCCCTTTAAAAATCAGCCAGACCTATTTACTGATTTTTCTGAGTGTAAAATAGCTTTTAGCACTTCCAAGACCTTGATTAAGGAAGGTGTTAACGTGATTGCTGGCTTTGAGAGGAAGAGCAGACTCTCCCTGGCCCTTCAGTTGAGAGTGGTGCAGGGGGTATTTGTGCGCCTCTGTTCCTGGGGAGACAGTACTGGGGAGCAGCAAAGCAACACAGCTGAGGTCTGCAGTAGGTCTGAAAGCTGCAGGCTCTTCATCTGCTCCCTTCTCTTCTGGCAGTGAGCTCAGGACACTGGCTTGTCCCCGGTTTGGTCCCCAGTTGTGCTGGCAGGCTGCGGACACGGGGGGAGATGTGGTCAAGCCGCAGTGTCATTTTCCTTGGTGGGTTTTTAATATTGCAATGACGATGCGGACTTGGACACCCTGCCTGTCTGCTAGGAGCCAGAAATGCTGTGTATGTTCTCTTTAAAACTCTTGTGGCTTTGGGAGGAATGTGGCAGGATGGGGGGCTGCTCGCGGGGTGTGCTGAGGCAGCCTCCAGGGTACGGATCAGGTCAGGCAGGAGGCAGCTCTGGTGATGTCCATAGCTCTGTTGCTGTCGATGGCGGCTGTCCCATTAGCCTGTGTGGAAGGCCACGTTTACCCCGGGGCTTTATCTCCTGATACCTATAAGCCAAGGCCTAGAAGAGATAAGCTGGAGACATATGGTGGAGGAATAGTGGCAGAGAAGTCTTCTTCCCCTGCCCAGCACTACTGCTGGTAGCGCACAGGCATTCTCTTGACTGCTTTTCTGTCATCTTTGGAAAGATTTGTGTTCCCCCTTCACCTTGTTGTGAAGAAGGTTTCATGTTCTGGCAGCCTGTGCGTGGGGTGAGATGAGCAGGGGGACTCGAAGGGGCCTCTGCTGCCATGTGCCAGCGAAGGTGCCCAGGAAGCATAGAAGAGCTGTCTTGTGGTGTATTATCCCGGGTGCAATACAGCATACAGGAGTGAGAAACCACTTTGCATCATGGGCATGACCATTTTTCAGGTTCTCAGTTACAATTTTGCAACAGTGAGGTGGAAACTGGAGGAACAAAACAAAAACAAAACACCTTGGAGGTTGGGGAATACCAAGCTAATTCCTACTTCCCTTCAGACAGACTTCAGATAGGAAACTTCTCCTGATTCAAAACATATAATGATTTTTTTTTTCCTCCAGAAAGATTAAAATTGTAAGCTTCCTTTCTGCTGATCTCCCTCCGCCTATTTCCTTTTGGAAGCTTAGTACAGTAAAATGAACTTTTTCTACAGCTTGGGGCAGCTCTGACTTTAATTTTTCCCTTTCTGCTGATCTGTTCAACCCCATCCCCCCAAGCTGGAAGTCTTTTGAAAACTTAGAGTGAGAAAAGGAGAAGAAGAAAAGCTCCAGTGATCTCTTCCCTGTTGGTGTTGTAGGGAGTGGAGGCATGAAGAGAAAGTGAGAGGGTAAAGGAAGGATGGTAGAAAATTGCTTTGGTTTTCCAAACCCTTCAACAAAAAAACAGAGTTCAAAAGCAAACAGAATGAAAAAATGTGAAACTTTTTCTGAAGCATTCCACTGAAAATAAAAGTAACCTCATCTGTCTCCAAATTCAATAAACTACTGTTTAGGTTTGAAAATGTTTTGGTACAAAACCTTTTAATTCCCTACCCCTTCATTTATAGGTAAAACTTTTCAGAGCGTCAGCTGTTAGGTACACTGATTCCATTGCTTTCGTGCCAATTATTCATCTTCACATGAGCGTTACACAGATGCTTTAAGTAGTTTCAGGTAGGTGGGATCAGTTCATCTGGGAAACAAGACCAAACTGAACAGGGTTACTCTGGAAACCTGTTGTGATTGTACCTGTGCTGGAACAATTAAGTACACGGAGAATGAGGCATATGCATGACTCATGGGCGTGTTGCTTGAGCCAGGATGGTCTGTGCTTATTGGAATTGGTACCAAAATAAGACTATTGTTTAAGTTGTTTCCACTGCCTCCAAATGAAAGCTCAGCTTTGTGCTCCCTCTTTTTCTGAGTCACCAGGCGCAGGTCCAAAGTGTTTCTTTCACATGAACCCTTCTATGCAGCTAGAGAGGATTGTCCATCTTTTTCAGAGCAAAGTCAGATGGTTGAGCGTAACCTGCTTTCCAGGGCAGTTGTGAAAGTGCTGGCTTACTTCGCGGGGAGCAGAAAAGGTGCGCTTACAATGGTCCTACCAGCTCAGCCAAACCTCCTGCTCCAGACTGATGACAAACTTTTGGGGGTGGCAATGCTTTAGTTTGTCATTGTTTTTTCTGCAGTGGCAGCTTCACCACAGCCTTAAATTTGCTGCTTAGTAGTCCTTGGGACTCAAAGCTGCATGTAGTAAGAAGTTTCCTGTTGACGCCGCCCGCTCTGCAGCTGCTCTCTCTGCTGCGAGCAGCGTGTGGTAGCACAAGAGGCTGTCTCTGCGCTTGGCTGTAAAGCAAACTTCTCCAAACGGAAGACCTCTTCCAGATCTTCCTCACTGATGAACTTACTGCCTCTCTTGATATCCATCATTGCCCCTCGCTTGCTTGTCGCTGCTCCCAGAGCTTGGCTGGCAAAGGGGCCAGCATGCGATCAGCAGAGCATGGTGTCAACAAGGACACCTGAGCTGGTTTGCCCAGAGCCAACCTGAGCATCTGTGCAGCACAGGGTGGATGGGCTTCAGCTGTGGCACGGGGCTAGACCTGGCATTTTTTGACAAGCAGTCCTGAGTGCACAGCCATTAATCTTCCAGCCTTTCACTAAAAACCGGGAATGCAGGTCCTGAAGGGAATTTCCACAAGCTTTTCTACCTGGCAAGGATCGCTTGAAGGCTTTTTCTCTGGGGAGGACTTGGATGACACTCTAGGAGAAGAGGGATAGAACCCACTTTAGCATGGGAGCAGAAGGGATTTGCACCATAGCAGGAAGCTGCTGGGTGGCACCTGGTGGTCCGTGTTATGCAAGTCAGATGGGATAGCCATAATGACTCCTTCTGGTCTGTAAGCTCTGATCTGAAGGTGTTTTTATCTGACTCCCCCCCATTGAAAAATCCATCAAGTCATACTGATATCATTAGTTCAATATTAACCATATCCCTGCAAGTAAATTTATGAGAATGCAGTAGTTTTCTGGGGCAACTTAAATCTCTCTGCTGCTAAGGAAGAGAAAATTCTGTCCATTATTGGAACAAAGTGGTTTTACTCTCTATGACTAACCACTCACACTCCCCTGTTGATAGGATCTTATTGTTAGAGATGCGTCAATGTATTCAAGCCAGTCCCTTGACTAACAGCTTTTGTTAAATTCAAGCTCTTAAGCCTGGGTTCTGTTTGGTAGCCCCACTACCTTGTGGTGACTGAAATAAGTCTCAGCATGTCTTTCTGCCCTGGGACTTAAGCACTGGCAGTGCCTTAAGGGTCTGTCTGGAGGATTCTTGTGTAGTTGGGCCTTGGTTCAGGGGAGGACATCAAACCTGCTCTTCTCCAGATAGATCCGGTCCTTCAAGGTAGTCTCCTGGCCCAAATCTTTCCAGCAGAGTTACTTCCTTCTTGAAAGCAGCTGAGCACAAGTGAAACAGCAGCAGGAGAATAAATCTGCTACCTAGAAAAATGGTCTGTGAGAGCATGACTATTCTATGAAATCAAAAAACAATGGGTAAAATCTACCCTGCACCAAACCACCGAGAAATGCAGTTCCTAATAGCAGTATAATACGCTAGCATGTGTTATGAAGTCTTGTATTTAACAGGTGAATAAGAAAGTCTAGCCTACTCAGCTTTTTCTCTCAGACTGCCTGCACCTAACGACTGTTGCAGCAGTGTCAGCCATGCTTTGCACTTCACGTTTCTGCCAGGAGCCAAAGGCTGGCAGAGACAGTTGGAGGCAGGGAACTCATGGTCTCTTTGCAGCTCTGCTGAGACACTTTGAACCAGCCCCTCCAGTCTTCTGTGCCTTCCCCATGAATAATGGGGAATGGACAATGAGTAATACTAATTTACTTTCCAAAGTACTTTTTCTTCAGCTGATGAAAAGCAGCGGTGAAAAGTCCCATATTTTTTTTCTTCTTTCAGAGTGAAGCAGAGGGCAAATCTGTGACAGGTGCTTTAAACTTTGACCCCACACCTGATGCTCAGACTCTGTACAAAGCTATGAAAGGGCTTGGTGAGTTGACTACAACCACATGTGTAAATCCTATGTTCTGCTTATAATTGCCAAGTTAAAAGCCATTCCTTAAAAACAATGCAGCCAGAGATACCATTTTTTAATGTGGAAAATTAAAAATTAAAGTTTTCTCAATACATACTTAAACTTATACATTATGAAGGCAATGAACTGGGGAAGGTTGTCCGAATAGTTGAACTGGGATCTTGGACTGGTGTCAACTTAGTCTGCACTGTGTTTATGGCTTATTGTTGCTCTCCACAGGGACTGACGAACAAGCTATAATTGATGTCCTAACCAAGAGGAGCAATATGCAGCGTCAACAGATTGCCAAATCCTTCAAAGGACAGTTTGGAAAGGTTCTTTCAAAACAAAGCCATATTCACTCACTGTTTCACTGTATGCAGGATGTAGTAAATGGGTGTACAGTTCATCCTACAAGCATAGTGTAAACAATATGCAGGTCTTCTGCAAATAAGTAGATTAATATTTATTTGTAAGACCTGGAGTGAATCTGTGAAATTATTTTTTTTGCCAGAAAAGCTGAGTTTCCCCCAAAGATTTTATTTTTTTTTATAAATTGCTTTTGACCAGAACTATTTTTTAAAAATCCATTTTAACTTAAAGTGTAACTTCTTATTGCTTTCAAAGCTATAACAAAAATTGATACCTCTCTAAGTGGTATTTTGAGTAAAAATATTGGTTTGGTTTGGGGCCTTTCTAAATGCCAAAGAAAGTTCAATTTAAGGACTTATTTAATTACAATTGTTTGGAAATTCTGAAAATGAAAACAAACTGCGGTTATTGACAACCATGTTTTGCTGTGGCTATCTTTCTGTCTTTGATAAAATCTTACTTTTAATGGGAAAACTCTTCCACCAGCCTTACTCTGGAGCTAGTTGCCTGAGAGTCACAGTTAAAGAGGGGGAAAGGAGGAAATGTATTGGGAAACAGCAATATAGTCCCTTGGGTCAGTGTAGAAACCAGAGTCTCCAATGACCCTTGCTGGAAGAAGGACTGCTATGCAGGGACCTAAGAACGGGAAGCAAATGAGGGGGGGGTGTCGAGTGTGGGACAATGAATAGAGTGCTTGCATCCCCCTGAAACAGGGTGAGTCGTACCCTAACAAACCTGCATTGCAGGGAAAGGGAAGTTTGAAGTCTCTTCAGACAGATTGCGTGCCTGATTCTGCAAAAGTCCTGGGTGCATGTTTCTCTGCAGGCTTTGGGAATCGGCTGTCTGGAGCTACACCCCTTGCTCAGTTCAAGGCCTTCAGCTGCCTGGTTCTGCTCACTCATGGTGTGGGGAGATTTTCATCTTCCCTACTCTGCTGCAGAATTAATTAGTACCTGCAGAAGCTTGAGTAATGGGACAACAAGGGAGGCGGAAGGACGTAGACAAATCCCATTTTGGAGACAGGTCAGGGTCTTTGGAGTTAGGTCCCTGGGCCTTTTCTAATAAACTATCAACAGAATATGGTTGTTCAGCTTCATTGCTGTAGGCCATGGGATGGAAACAGCACCAGGCAGTAAAGAGGTCTTCTGAAGCTTTTTATATAACCACGTGGTGTATGTTTAACAGGATCTCATTGAAAGCCTGAAGTCTGAACTGAGTGGTGACTTTGAGAGGCTCATTGTAGCTCTCATGTACTCCCCATTCAAGTATGACGCCAAGGAGCTCCATGATGCCATGAAGGTAAGCAAATTGCATGCTGATACTTAAGTAGCAGCATGGATCCAGTGTTAATTTCCTGTAACTGTGCTTATTAACACAAGTGATAGTAACTGGACTGTTACATGATTAAGTTTGTTATTAGCAATAGCCTTTGAGAAATAGTTAATTGTGCTATTAATGCATATCTGGGGGAAAATGTTCCTTTAATATTTAGGGGTGTGTGAGAGTTTCTGTACATATATGTCTCATAGAGCCTGGGGAAGGCAACAGCAAAACTAAACTCAGCTTTGGCAAGGAATGAACAGCCACAGATGACAGTTTTCAGTTAAACATTGCTTTGCTGCTTTCTGCAGCATCTCTTGCGGATGAAGCTCAGTGACACAAAGCTATTGCCCTGGTGCCCCACCTGAGACGTGAAACCCTTAAGAAATCAAGGAGTGGTGGTGAGAGAGTCAGGCTGGGTTTGGCTGGCATCTTACCTATTGATAAGATATCTTTTCAAGTTTCAGATGCAGAGAGGTCTATTAAAACGGATTGACTAGGCAAGCATCGGTCAACCCACATCATAGAATCTATCCCTCTAACACTCTGTTGTCAAAGATCCAGATCCAGAAAATCATAATAGAAGCAAATTAGGCACCTCAGTAAAACAAACCACGTTCAAAACAAATGTGCTTTGTGTCTCCAGCTTTCATCCTGACAGTTTCTCACAGCTCAGCATACAGCCTAACACTTTGCTGCCATCCGACTCCTCCCTTGACCATATTTCTTTAGCAATAAATTACACTTCCTGACTAGATGCCTTTCCCACCTTTATTTCTCCACTATGTTTTCTATTAAAGGGTGTAGGAACAAGTGAAGATGTTATCATAGAGATCCTGGCATCCCGGACAAAAGCACAGATCAAAGAGATAATCAAGGCTTACAAAGAAGGTAAAGTACCTGGGGCTCTAATTTGTGTGGTCAGAGAAATGTGTGACTGCCTGGTTGCA
>NW_009649187.1:4251749-4252273 GCF_000708025.1 Charadrius vociferus
CAGTAGGAATGGGGTTACCAGCCAGCACTGGCAGCAAGAAAATGGGATATTTAAAAGCAAGAAGGTGCACCTGACTCTGCCTTCAGCCTGCCAAACGGAACGTGGCGATGTAGAGAGAATTTGAATATCCCTTTCTCCATCCAGCTAGAGGAAAAGGTCAGCTTGGTCACACAGGCTATTGTCAGAATGCAAACAAAACTATGGCTATGGACTTGTTTTTTTCTCCCCATTAAATGCACTCTAGATGGGAATTTATCAAATGTGTATTTGTAAATATTTGGTATCTCTTTGGTCCCTTAGAGCTTAATGTTAGAGATACAGTTTGTGTTTATGCCTTGGACATCAGTGGAGCCAGTGACTCAGTCGGATGCGAATAATGATCTGGGTATCACTGAGGGTGTGAGCTGATCTCAGCCCCATTTTTTTTTTCCCTAATGACTTTCTTGACTAGTGTCAGGCTGTTGCATGTCCTTGGGTGACTGATAATGTCCTGACTGTATCACCCAAATAACAAATCCCTCCCT